>NW_025533740.1:427500-472724 GCF_020615455.1 Coregonus clupeaformis | reverse complement strand
TCCATTGTCTTCCTTTAGAGCGCGTCATTCCTACGCGATTCCCGTCCCTCAACCAATCTGTCTTGTAGGATTTTTAAAAAAAGATTTTGCTCATCAGCCTAACATTAGTTCCTATTTCTTACAATCACTCCGCTCTCAGTAGCTATGTATCACTGGCTACTACAGCAAACCATGCTACAGCTAGCAGCGTAGTGCAGTGTTTCCCAACTCCAGTCCTCCAGTGCCCCCAACAGCACACATTTTTGTTGTTGCCCCGGACAAACTCACCTGATTCAACTCATCGAAGGCTTGATGATTAGTTGACAAGTTAAATTAGGTATGCTTGTCCGGGGCTACAACTGAAATGTGTGCTGCTAGGGGATACTGGAGGACTGGAGTTGGGAAACTCTGGCCTAGTGCAAGCTTGTTTGAATGGCCATACCGGTAGCTAGTTTGCCAGCTTGTTGATGAAGTTGTACGGCATCAAAGTTGTGGGACTGTTCTCAGAAATCAGCAGGCATCTGACTCCGACAGCTGGCACTGTGCCTCGATACTCTGGAACATTTGGTCAACGTGATGACATCACAGAGAGTAGTCAGCCGTCCTGTAGAAGTCGGCGCACCAATCCCAGCGGAACAGGTATCATGAAAACTCATTTGTGCATTATTAGCTAGAGCTTCACTACACTAGCTAGCTAGCTACAGGGAGTATTCAGCATTGAGTGTGTGAACTGGCGTTGTTAGCATCCCTGCCTTTCGTTTCATACGGATTGATTTGAGACTGGTTCAGTCAGCCAGCAGACGCTAGCACGTTAGCTAGCTAATTTTCATGCACATTTCGAATTTCATAAATACTGATTCTACCACCACAAAACACCTTAGCTAGATGTAGAATTTGGTAATGAACGTCAATATTAGCTACAGGTTTATAATTCTTGGTAAGATTAACTCTGACTCTTTTGGGGATGAAAGGGGGTTCAGTGGACGATGTCACCGTGGTAACATTTTCGAATGTTAGGACAGCATATTGTAGCCAGACTTAGCTATCCCATGAGTGTTTACGAGTTATCAGACTGCTCAGTGCAGACGGCCGTCGCGCTAGCTGACGTAAGACAATGACCTGCTCTTTAGTCTACAACATTGTGTGATACCTTTTACACTGTGTGTGAGACGCCTCACTAATAGCACGGATATAAATGATGTCATCTCTGAAGAGCACGGATATAAATGATGTCATCCCTGAAGAGCACAGAGAGAAACGATGTCATCCCTAAAGAGCACGGATATAAATTATGTCATCCCTGAAGAGCACGGAGAGAAAATATGTCATCCCTAAAGAGCACGGATATAATTATGTCATCCCTGAAGAGCACGGAGAGAAAATATGTCATCCCTGAAGAGCACAGAGATGAATGATGTCATCCCTGAAGAGCACGGATATGAATGTTGTCATCCCTGAAGAGCACGGATATGAATGATGTCATCCCTGAAGAGCACGGAGATGAATGATCAAATCAAATCAAATTTTATTGGTCACATGCGCCGAATACAACAGGTGCAGACATTACAGTGAAATGCTTATTTACAGCCCTTAACCAACAGTGCATTTATTTTAAACAAAAAAGTAAGAATAAAACAACAACAAAAAAAGTGTTGAGAAAAAAAGAGCAGAAGTAAAATAAAGTGACAGTAGGGAGGCTATATATACAGTAAAATAAAGTGACAGTAGGGAGGCTATATATACAGGGGGGAACCGTTGCAGAGTCAGTGTGCGGGGCACCGGCTAGTTGAGGTAGTTGAGGTAATATGTACATGTGGGTAGAGTTAAAGTGACTATGCATAAATACTTACTTAACAGAGTAGCAGCAGCGTAAAAAGGATGGGGTGGGGGGGCAGTGCAAATAGTCCGGGTAGCCATGATTAGCTGTTCAGGAGTCTTATGGCTTGGGGGTAGAAGCTGTTGAGAAGTCTTTTGGACCTAGACTTGGCACTCCGGTACCGCTTGCCGTGCGGTAGCAGAGAGAACAGTCTATGACTAGGGTGGCTGGAGTCTTTGACAATTTTGAGGGCCTTCCTCTGACACCGCCTGGTATAGAGGTCCTGGATGGCAGGGGAGCTTTGCCCCAGTGATGTACTGGGCTCGTACGCACTACCCTCTGTAGTGCCTTGCGGTCAGAGGCCAAGCAGTTGCCATACCAGGCGGTGATGCAACCAGTCAGGATGCTCTCGATGGTGCAGCTGTATAATTTTTTTGAGGATCTGAGGACCCATGCCAAATCTTTTTTAGTCTCCTGAGGGGGAATAGGCTTTGTTGTGCCCTCTTCACGACTGTCTTGGTGTGTTTGGACCATGATAGTTCGTTGGTGATGTGGACACCAAGGAACTTGAAGCTCTCAACCTGTTCCACTACAGCCCCGTCGATGAGAATGGGGCGTGCTCCAGTCCTCTTTTTTTTCCTGTAGTCCACAATCATCTCCTTTGTCTTGGTCACGTTGAGGGAGAGGTTGTTGTCCTGGCACCACACGGCCAGATCTCTGACCTCCTCCCCTATAGGCTGTCTCATCGTTGTCTGTGATCAGGCCTACCACTGTTGTGTCGTCGGCAAACTTAATGATGGTGTTGGAGTCGTGCCTGGCCATGCAGTCATGGGTGAACAGAGAGTACAGGAGGGGGACTGAGCACGCACCCCTGAGGGGCCCCCGTGTTGAGGATCAGTGTGGCAGATGTGTTGTTACCTACCCTTACCACCTGGGGGCGGCCCGTCAGGAAGTCCAGGATCCAGTTGCAGAGGGAGGTGTTTAGTCCCAGGATCCTTAGCTTAGTGATGAGCTTAGAGGGCACTATGGTGTTGAATGCTGAGCTGTAGTCAATGAATAGCATTCTCACGTAGGGTGTTCCTCTTGTCCAGGTGGGAAAGGGCAGTGTGGAGTGCGATAGAGATTGCATCATCTGTGGATCTGTTGGGGCGGTATGCAAATTGGAGTGGGTCTAGGGTTTCTGGGATTATGCTGTTGATGTGAGCCATGACCAGTCTTTCAAAGCACTTCATGGCTACAGACGTCAGTGCTACGGGTCGGTAGTCATTTAGGCAGGTTATCTTAGAGTTCTTGGGCACGGGGACTATGGTGGTCTGCTTGAAACATGTTGGTATTACAGACTCAGTCAGGGACATGTTGAAAATGTCAGTGAAGACACTTGCCAGTTGGTCAGCACATGCTCGGAGTACACGTCCTGGTAATCCGTCTGGCCCTGCGGCCTTGTGAATGTTGACCTGCTTAAAAGTCTTACTCACATCGGCTACGGAGAGCGTGATCACATAGTCGTCCGGAACAGCTGGTGCTCTCATGCATGCTTCAGTGTTGCTTGCCTCGGGCGAGCATAGAAGTGGTTTAGCTCGTCTGGTAGGCTTGTGTCACTGGGCAGCTCGCGGCTGTGCTTCCCTTTGTAGTCTGTAATAGTTTTCAAGCCCTGCCACATCCGACGAGCGTCAGAGCCAGTGTAGTATGATTCAATCTTAGACCTGTATTGACTCTTTGCCTGTTTGATGGTTCGTCGGAGGTCATAGCGGGATTTCTTATAAGCGTCCGGGTTAGAGTCCCGTTCCTTGAAGGCGGCAGCTCTACCCTTTAGCTCAGTGCGGATGTTTCCTGTAATCCATGGTTTCTGGTTGGGGTATGTACGTACGGTCACTGTGGGGACGACATCATCGATGCACTTATTGATGAAGCCAGTGACTGATGTGGTGTACTCCTCAATGCTGTCTGAAGAATCCCCGGAACATGTTCCAGTCTGTGCTAGCAAAACAGTCCTGTAGCTTAGCATCTGCGTCATCTGACCACTTTTTTATTAACCGAATCACTGGTGCTTCCTGCTTCAGTTTTTGCTTATAAGCAGGAATCAGGAGGATAGAGTTATGGTCAGATTTGCCAAATGGAGGGCGAGGGAGAGCTTTGTATGCGTCTCTGTGTGTGGAGTAAAGGTGGTCTAGAGTTTTTTTCCCTCTGGTTGCACATTTAACATGCTGGTAGAAATTAGGTAGAACGGATTTAAGTTTCCCTGCATTAAAGTCCCCGGCTACTAGGAGCGCTGCATCTGGATGAGCGTTTTCCTGTTGATTAATGGCCTTGTACAACTCATTCAGTGCAATCTTAATGCCAGCATTGGTTTGTGGTGGTAAATAGACAGCTATGAAAAATATAGATGAAAACTCTCTTGGTAAATAGTGTGGTCTACAGCTTATCATAAGATACTCTACCTCAGGCGAGCAAAACCTCGAGACTTCCTTAGTATTTGATTTTGTGCACCAGCTGTTGTTTACAAATATACACAGACCGCGCCCCTTGTCTTACCGGAGTCTGCCGTTCTGTCCTGTCGATGTAGCGTATAGCCTGCTAGCTGAATGTTATCATTGTTGTCGTTCAGCCACGACTCCGTGAAACATAAGATATTACAGTTTTTAATGTCCCGTTGGTAGGATAACCGTAATCTTAAATCGTCAATTTTATTCTAAAAAGATTGAACGTTGGCTAATAGGATTGATGGGAGAGGCAGTTTACTCGCCGCCGTCGGATCCTTACAAGGCACCCGGATCTGCGTCCACGATATCTCCGTCTCTTCCTCACGCGAATGACGGGGATCTGGGCCTTGTAGGGTGTCTGTAGGATATCCTTCGCGAACGCCTCGTTGAAGAAAAATTATTCGTCCAATGCGAGGTGAGTAATCGCTGTCCTGATATCCAGAAGCTCTCTTTGGTTATAAGAGACGATGGCAGAAACATTATGTACAAAATAAATTACAAATAACGCGGAAAAACACACATAATAGTACAATTGGTTAGAGGGCTGTAAAACGGCAGCCATCTTCTCCGGCGCTGTCCAACCCTGAAGGGTACGGAGATGAATTATGTTATCCCTGAAGAGCACAGAGATTCATGATGTCATCCCTGAAGAGCACGGAGATGAATGATATCATCCCTGAAGAGCACAGAGATTAATGATGTCATCCCTGAAGAGCACAGAGATTAATGATGTCATCCCTGAAGAGCACAGAGATGAATGATCTCTCTGTTTTCCCCAATGCTGTACAGACTGAGGAACACAGAAATCAGTGATTTCACCTCTCTGTTTTTTTATTGACAATAATGTACAGCAAATAGTATTGTATAGTATATATGCACCTATAGGTGTTCGATTTGGCAGTGTGCAATTTCACACACATGCCGTTACATGAATGACATTTTTATGTAAAGACATCTGAAAATATGTAAAGACTTACACAAGGTAATTTTTCCTCCATCTTCGGTTCAAGATTGATAAAAGAAACCCTTTACCTAGCTTCGTTTCCATCTATCTCCACGTTAGATTCATATCTCCAGAACCAGAATAGAGACTGCAGTATGAGCTCAGTCCTCTGGGGCTCTACATTACATTGACTACTTTCAGAATGGTCTTGTTTTATTGCATATTCTGTCATTAAGTTTAATGTCAAAGTGATCATGGTTATATTTATCATATAGGGTGGGGAATGAGACTGGTGTCAGAGCAATAAAAAGTAGGAGAACCAGCAGATGTATGATGGAGAGAGAGAGAGAGAGAGAGAGAGAGAGAGAGAGAGAGAGAGAGAGAGAGAGAGAGAGAGAGAGAGAGAGAGCAGGCTGACTAACCACATTAATTTACTCTGGCTTAATGCCTTCTTTATTGTTTAATTTCAACTGTCTTTGATGTAATTATAATGTAATTATGTTTCTAGTGGATTTAGTCTTTGTACCTTCTGTCACAATATGAAACACGTTCAAACTCATATCTTACACAATACTTGTAACAATCTACACTACAGCATCAAGAAAGCACAGAATTTGTTCACCTGATGAACATTTGAGAAAGTGTTAAAATCGCACAACACCCCTCCCATCACCCCCCATCCCCCCCGCACCCCCCCAACCCCTTTACAATCACAAACTCTTGTTCACATCTCTCGCCTCTTTCTTACTCAACGCTCTCCTGTCTGACAGGTGTGAGAACAGAGTGCTGTTAGCCTGTAATTGGTGTGGCAGCAGTTTGTCAGCTCGATGGATAAATTGGATCCAATGTACTACTGCCTTTCACATTTACAGTACAAGGAAGGAATTGTCTAGCGTCATTGCAATCACTCACGCTCGAAGATTGGCGACGCCTGAAAGCTGTTCACCTAACACCAATCTTTGAAAGATAAATGTGGAGGTTTTCACCTCCATGTATAAAATTAGAACCTGTGGAGTCAATTCATTTGAGATATATAAGTGAGAGAAAAAGGCCATCTCAACTGACTTCTACAGTACAAGTCAAAAGTATAATAACCAACTTGATATTTTATTCTCAAGTTCTTTAATATTTAAAAGGCAAAAGCGCCTCACTCCACCTTTAGACTATCCATCATCTAACCCCTTACCCCTTCATCTAACCCTTACCCTTACCCTATCATCTAACCCTTACCCTATCATCTAACCCTTACCCCTTCATCTAACCCTTACCCTTACCCTATCATCTAACCCTTACCCCTTCATCTAACCCTTACCCCATCATCTAACCCTTACCCTTACCCCATCATCTAACCCTTACCCTTACCCTATCATCTAACCCTTACACCTTCATCTAACCCTTACCCTTACCCTTACCCTATCATCTAACCCTTACCCCGTCATCTAACCCTTACCCTTACCCCATCATCTAACCCTTACCCTTACCCCATCATCTAACCCTTACCCCTTCATCTAACCCTTACCCCTTCATCTAACCCTTACCCTTACCCTATCATCTAACCCTTACCCCGTCATCTAACCCTTACCCTTACCCCATCATCTAACCCTTACCCCATCATCTAACCCTTACCCCTTCATCTAACCCTTACCCCTTCATCTAACCCTTACCCTTACCCTATCATCTAACCCTTACCCCGTCATCTAACCCTTACCCTTACCCCATCATCTAACCCTTACCCCATCATCTAACCCTTACCCCTTCATCTAACCCTTACCCTTACCCTATCATCTAACCCTTACCCCATCATCTAACCCTTACCCTTACCCTATCATCTAACCCTTACCCCATCATCTAACCCTTACCCCGTCATCTAACCCTTACCCCGTCATCTAACCCTTACCCCTTCATCTAACCCTTACCCCGTCATCTAACCCTTACCCCTTCATCTAACCCTTACCCTTACCCTATCATCTAACCCTTACCCCATCATCTAACCCTTACCTTGTTACCTAACCCTTACCCCATCATCTCCGGCCCCTCACCTTGTTACCTAACCCTTACCCCATCATCTCTGGCCCCTCACCTTGTTACCTAACCCTTACCCCATCATCTCTAGCCCCTCACCTTGTTACCTAACCCTTACCCCATCATCTCTGGCCCCTCACCTTGTTACCTATACCCCCCACACTGGTCTCTTAATCATTGCCCTCTCAACCTTGATATTGACTAGGACCATCAAGCACCTGAGAGGGAGCATCTTGGGACCTATGTCACAACCCCCTTCTGTGTCAGCTCTGGTCTGTGGTGTCAGCCCTGAGCGCTCAGCCTTAAGCCTGATGCTCCTGGGCGACGACAGGGGTCTCTGCTATTGTCTGGTCTGTGGTCTGAGCCCTCAGCCCCCATCCAGGAGGCAGTGGACCTCAAGTCCCTGAGAGGGAGCACCTTGTCATTAAAGTGACAGCCTACGGTCTCCTAGCCCTAGCCGGGAGGCAGTGGACCTCTGGGACGACAGGGTCTCTGCTCTTGTCTCTGCCTGGTCTGTGGCCCCAGCCCCCAGCTCTCAGCCCCCCCCCCCATCCTGGAGGCTGCAGACATACGGGCCTCAGGGAGGACAGCGGGCCCTGTGATGCTTCTCTGCTGTCAGACCAGGGACACAGGTGACATGGTGGTCCCAAGGCAGTCACTTCTCACTGCTTATGTATGCTTCTCTGTACTGGTGACAGAGTGACACACACACACACACACACACAGAAACAGCTGAAAACTGTGGTCACCTCTCAGTGCTCATGTATGCACTTCTGATTTCCCCGGCCACGACACCACGACCCAGACATGACATGTCTCACAGGGTGTCATTGTGACTGTACACTGAAGGCAACTTCAGTCCCACTGTTCAATATGGATGTACCACATGAGGCGTATGACTCATGTTAAAAATGTTCCACAGTGGAACTAAACATCCCTCAAACAGGTTGGAGTAAGGATGAGGATTTTTGAAAGTGAACATTTTGTATTTATCCGGGTTAGTCCCTTTTTTTTGTTTGCAGTATTAGGAGACAGAGTCAGTCTTAATTGTATATTTATTTCTAAGTAAGCAACAACGTCCTCAAATTTACTCATACAGTGGGGAAAACAAGTATTTAGTCAGCCACCAATTGTGCAAGTTCTCCCACTTAAAAAGATGAGAGAGGCCTGTAATTTTCATCATAGGTACACGTCAACTATGACAGACAAATTGAGATTTTTTTCTCTCCAGAAAATCACATTGTAGGATTTTTAATGAATTTATTTGCAAATTATGGTGGAAAATAAGTATTTGGTCACCTACAAACAAGCAAGATTTCTGGCTCTCACAGACCTGTAACTTCTTCTTTAAGAAGCTCCTCTGTCCTCCACTCGTTACCTGTATTAATGGCACCTGTTTGAACTTGTTATCAGTATAAAAGACACCTGTCCACAACCTCAAACAGTCACACTCCAAACTCCACTATAGCCAAGACCAAAGAGCTGTCAAAGGACACCAGAAACACAATTGTAGACCTGCACCAGGCTGGGAAGACTGAATCTGCAATAGGTAAGCAGCTTGGTTTGAAGAAATCAACTGTGGGAGCAATTATTAGGAAATGGAAGACATACAAGACCACTGATAATCTCCCTCGATCTGGGGCTCCACGCAAGATCTCACCCCGTGGGGTCAAAAGGATCACAAGAACAGTGAGCAAAAATCCCAGAACCACACGGGGGGACCTAGTGAATGACCTGCAAAGAGCTGGGACCAAAGTAACAAAGCCTACCATCAGTAACACACTACGCCGCCAGGGACTCAAATCCTGCAGTGCCAGACGTGTCCCCCTGCTTAAGCCAGTACATGTCCAGGCCCGTCTGAAGTTTGCTAGAGTGCATTTGGATGATCCAGAAGAGGATTGGGAGAATGTCATATGGTCAGATGAAACCAAAATATAACTTTTTGGTAAAAACTCAACTCGTCGTGTTTGGAGGACAAAGAATGCTGAGTTGCATCCAAAGAACACCATACCTACTGTGAAGCATGGGGGTGGAAACATCATGCTTTGGGGCTGTTTTTCTGCAAAGGGACCAGGACGACTGATCCGTGTAAAGGAAAGAATGAATGGGGCCATGTATCGTGAGATTTTGAGTGAAAACTTCCTTCCATCAGCAAGGGCATTGAAGATGAAACGTGGCTGGGTCTTTCAGCATGACAATGATCCCAAACACACTGCCCGGGCAACGAAGGAGTGGCTTCGTAAGAAGCATTTCAAGGTCCTGGAGTGGCCTAGCCAGTCTCCAGATCTCAACCCCATAGAAAATCTTTGGAGGGAGTTGAAAGTCCGTGTTGCCCAGCGACAGCCCCAAAACATCACTGCTCTAGAGGAGATCTGCATGGAGGAATGGGCCAAAATACCAGCAACAGTGTGTGAAAACCTTGTGAAGACTTACAGAAAACGTTTGACCTGTGTCATTGCCAACAAAGGGTATATAACAAAGTATTGAGAAACTTTTGTTATTGACCAAATACTTATTTTCCACCATAATTTGCAAATAAATTCATTAAAAATCCTACAATGTGATTTTCTGGATTTTTTTTCTCATTTTGTCTGTCATAGTTGACGTGTACCTATGATGAAAATGACAGGCCTCTCTCATCTTTTTAAGTGGGAGAACTTGCAGAATTGGTGGCTGACTAAATACCTTTTTTCCCCACTGTATATCTTATGTTTATACTCTGACAACTTGATCTAATCTCTGTGTGTATGACAACGCCCCTAACCCTATCTCAGGTGGGGGTTTGGTGTCGCCCTGTAACCTACAACCTTGAAACCAGGCAGATGTTCAAACTAACTCAGCTGAACTTCAGAAATCAGAGTTTGACACTAACAATGAGCTCTTGTCAATGGGCTATAGGGTAAGAGTTAACCCTGGGGATCATTAACGGAGCTCTGATGCCCGGCAGCTGCTACCTGGATAAGATAAGGCTCGCCTGGAACACCTGTTTAAACATGCATATGAATCAATACATTTCATATATGCACGTGGTGAATGTAGGATACCGTCTTGTCCCTTTGCAATGAAATAATACAGAGTCGTAAAGCATTAAGAGTAATGGTTTCAATGAAAATGTAAGTGATCAAAAAGTGCACCGTTTAAAAAAAAAAAAAAAACAAAGTAAGAATGTTTTCTATACTGTCTGGGGCGAATCCTAACTTGACATCCGCGGGTATAGGCCTATATAATTCATTGTTTTGTATCCCAAATACATCAATACAATGTATGAATGTTGCATTTGTTAAGCCCCTATACGTTTCGGGATAGGACTTGTCATATTCCAGTCAATGCTCATCATGACAGACGTCTCTGTATGGGGTGGAGACTTGCACAAAATGAGCAGCGGCATTCCATCCAATATAACCATCTGGTGATATAGATAAACATATCAGAAATCATCAAGCATGCTTCTGGCGAATCATATGGCTACACAGGCCGTGCATATGTCATCAATACGTGAAGTGACGTCGGCTGATTGGCTGCACATGCCGAGCTGAACTTTTCTCAGTGTATTGTACACATAAATGTTACAAATGAATGTGGTCAAACCTAAACGAATTCAAGGCAGGTGAAGAGTATGTTATTGAATCCGGGCTACACTGGTCAGGATTAATAAAAAATGTAAGATTAATACACATTTTTCAAAAGATTAATGGTCAAGATTTTTTAAAAGTAGGCTAATAAATTAAATAATTGACTAGTAAATCATAAATATGAAAGATAAAAGTGGTGAATAAGTCAATGTTCATATACTGTCATTGCTTTGATTTCAAAGTGGTGCTTTTAGTTTATAAATCTTTGAATGGTTTAGGACCCGAGTACATGTCTGATATGTTTGAAGAATATAAACCGAGCAGGGCTCTTAGATCCATGAACACAGGTCAGCTCGTAGAGCCTAGAGCCCAAACTAAACATGGAGAAGCTGCGTTTAGCACTTATGCTGTACGCAACTTGAATAAACTACCAGATCTTAGATGTGCCCCAAACGTATCCATTTTTAAATCCAGGTTAAAAACACTTCTCTTTTCACGTGCCTACGACTGAGCACTTAAACTTAACCACACTGTTTAGCCTTATAGCTTCCTATGTTTTATCCCATTTTTAATTTTTAATTTTTAATCTTTATATGTTTGTTTTTTTATTGTATTTTTATTATTATGATGTTTTCATTATTTTTGATAAACATCTTTGTAAAGCACATTTAATTGCTTCGATGTATGAATTGTGCTATTTAAATAAACTTGCTTGCTTGTAATGTTGCTAAAGACTTTGGAAACCTTCAGATTTATTGTTGGACGAGTGGACTGACAGTTTCCAGAACAGAGAACACGAGAAGAGGGAGCGCTGCTCGCTGCGCAGAACACCTGTTGCGATTAGACTGGCACGCGACCCATTCTAAGCACTCGCGTGGCAGCTGCGCACACATTAACAAAAGTTGTAAAAGAAAGTTTGAATGCATTGAAGATTTCTATTCAAATACACACGCACGGACGCGTGCATTGACGCTCTCTCTTTCTCTCTCTATCGCATACGCACACACACACACACACACACGCACAAACTTTAAAAAGAGAGGATTTATCCACCACACTCTACAGTCCACCCACCCACCACCCAATGTGTGCTCCAAGACGCACCATACAAAAATTAGCAATTAACATTTAAAAATCTGCTCGTAACACTGGTAAACTATTGAAACAGGGTCCCGGCTTTTCAAGAGAAACACAACAAATCGTAATAGTATTTTCATTCCCTCTGATGGTGAATGGAACAATGCGGCCACAAGCCATCTGGTCAAGGTGTGGATAGAAAACCCGACACCCACTCAGCCAGGTGCTGGGCTGTAGCCCTAGTCCGACCTCGTCTTCACTGTCTCCATCTATTAGTGTTATCATGTTGTATTAAGAGCAGAATATGGGTTAGGTTTCGTGGTTTGGAGGCCGGGTTAGCGCATATAAATAATATCTATAGAACGGTGTAGATTTACAAGTGCATGCTACCTTATGAGTTTACCAGTCAAATGGCCAGGGTTCGAGGTTTCAAGCCCTTTCTAAATTCTATAGATTCTATTTCTTTGGGTAAGCGTCGAGCTCTTCGGTTTATGAGTTGCTACCCCATTTACATTCCAGTCATGCTCAATGAACACACAAATTGGAGCGCAATTACAGGTGCTTTAACTCGATTTACTTGGCTGCGGACAGATATCAGAACGTATTAAGCATAATTGTGCTCAGTGACATGTATCTATGTCTAAGGCTACTACTGAGTTTAATTATTATAATCGCAGACTTTTTTTTTTTTTTACACCTTGTAACGCTTCATTCACTTGGTGGGCGCTAGTGTACTATGTGTGTAATAGGCCTACCTGTAAAGAACAGCTCAGCATGCTGAGGTTGAAAGCCTACCTGTAAAGAACAGCTCAGCATGCTGAGGTTGATAGCCTACCTGTAAAGAACAGCTCAGCATGCTGAGGTTGATAGCCTACCTGTAAAGAACAGCTCAGCATGCTGAGGTTGATAGCCTACCTGTAAAGAACAGCTCAGCATGCTGAGGTTGATAGCCTACCTGTAAAGAACAGCTCAGCATGCTGAGGTTGATAGCCTACCTGTAAAGAACAGCTCAGCATGCTATTGATAGCCTACCTGTAAAGAACAGCTCAGCATGCTGAGGTTGATAGCCTACCTGTAAAGAACAGCACAGCATGCTGAGGTTGATAGCCTACCTGTAAAGAACAGCTCAGCATGCTGAGGTTGATAGCCTACCTGTAAAGAACAGCTCAGAATGCTGAGGTTGATAGCCTACCTGTAAAGAACAGCTCAGCATGCTGAGGTTGATAGCCTACCTGTAAAGAACAGCTCAGCATGCTGTTGATAGCCTACCTGTAAAGAACAGCTCAGCATGCTGAAGTTGATAGCCTACCTGTAAAGAACATCACAGCATGCTGAGGTTGATAGCCTACCTGTAAAGAACAGCTCAGCATGCTGAGGTTGATAGCCTACCTGTAAAGAACAGCTCAGCATGCTGAGGTTGATAGCCTACCTGTAAAGAACAGCTCAGCATGCTGAGGTTGATAGCCTACCTGTAAAGAACAGCTCAGCATGCTGAGGTTGATAGCCTACCTGTAAAGAACAGCACAGCATGCTGAAGTTGATAGCCTACCTGTAAAGAACAGCTCAGCATGCTGAGGTTGATAGCCTACCTGTAAAGAACAGCTCAGCATGCTGAGGTTGATAGCCTACCTGTAAAGAACAGCTCAGCATGCTGAGGTTGATAGCCTACCTGTAAAGAACATCTCAGAATGCTGAGGTTGATAGCCTACCTGTAAAGAACAGCTCAGCATGCTGAGGTTGATAGCCTACCTGTAAAGAACAGCTCAGCATGCTGAGGTTGATAGCCTACCTGTAAAGAACAGCTCAGAATGCTGAGGTTGATAGCCTACCTGTAAAGAACAGCTCAGCATGCTGAGGTTGATAGCCTACCTGTAAAGAACAGCTCAGCATGCTGAGGTTGATAGCCTACCTGTAAAGAACAGCTCAGCATGCTGAGGTTGATAGCCTACCTGTAAAGAACAGCTCAGCATGCTGAGGTTGATAGCCTACCTGTAAAGAACAGCTCAGAATGCTGAGGTTGATAGCCTACCTGTAAAGAACAGCTCAGCATGCTGAGGTTGATAGCCTACCTGTAAAGAACAGCTCAGCATGCTGTTGATAGCCTACCTGTAAAGAACAGCTCAGCATGCTGAGGTTGATAGCCTACCTGTAAAGAACAGCTCAGCATGCTGAGGTTGATAGCCTACCTGTAAAGAACAGCTCAGCATGCTGATGTTGATAGCCTACCTGTAAAGAACAGCACAGCATGCTGAGGTTGATAGCCTACCTGTAAAGAACAACTCAGCATGCTGAGATTGATAGCCTACCTGTAAAGAACAGCTCAGAATGCTGAGGTTGATAGCCTAACTGTAAAGAACAGCTCAGCATGCTGAGGTTGATAGCCTACCTGTAAAGAACAGCTCAGCATGCTGAGGTTGATAGCCTACCTGTAAAGAACAGATCAGCATGCTGAGGTTGATAGCCTACCTGTAAAGAACAGCTCAGCATGCTGAGGTTGATAGCCTACCTGTAAAGAACAGCTCAGCATGCTGAGGTTGATAGCCTACCTGTAAAGAACAGCTCAGCATGCTGAGGTTGATAGCCTACATGTAAAGAACAGCTCAGCATGCTGAGGTTGATAGCCTACCTGTAAAGAACAGCTCAGCATGCTGTTGATAGCCAACCTGTAAAGAACAGCTCAGCATGCTGAGGTTGATAGCCTACCTGTAAAGAACAGCACAGCATGCTGAGGTTGATAGCCTACCTGTAAAGAACAGCTCAGCATGCTGAGGTTGATAGCCTACCTGTAAAGAACAGCTCAGCATGCTGAGGTTGATAGCCTACCTGTAAAGAACAGCTCAGCATGCTGAGGTTGATAGCCTACCTGTAAAGAACTGCACAGCATGCTGAGGTTGATAGCCTACCTGTAAAGAACAGCTCAGCATGCTGAGGTTGATAGCCTACCTGTAAAGAACAGCTCAGCATGCTGAGGTTGATAGCCTACCTGTAAAGAACAGCACAGCATGCTGAGGTTGATAGCCTAACTGTAAAGAACAGCTCAGCATGCTGAGGTTGATAGCCTACCTGTAAAGAACAGCTCAGCATGCTGAGGTTGATAGCCTACCTGTAAAGAACAGCTCAGAATGCTGAGGTTGATAGCCTACCTGTAAAGAACAGCTCAGCATGCTGAGATTGATAGCCTACCTGTAAAGAACAGCTCAGCATGCTGTTGATAGCCTACCTGTAAAGAACAGCTCAGCATGCTGAGGTTGATAGCCTACCTGTAAAGAACAGCACAGCATGCTGAGGTTGATAGCCTACCTGTAAAGAACAGCTCAGCATGCTGAGGTTGATAGCCTACCTGTAAAGAACAGCACAGCATGCTGAAGTTGATAGCCTACCTGTAAAGAACAGCTCAGCATGCTGAGGTTGATAGCCTACCTGTAAAGAACAGCTCAGAATGCTGAGGTTGATAGCCTACCTGTAAAGAACAGCTCAGCATGCTGAGGTTGATAGCCTACCTGTAAAGAACATCTCAGAATGCTGAGGTTGATAGCCTACCTGTAAAGAACAGCTCAGCATGCTGAGGTTGATAGCCTACCTGTAAAGAACAGCTCAGCATGCTGAGGTTGATAGCCTACCTGTAAAGAACAGCTCAGAATGCTGAGGTTGATAGCCTACCTGTAAAGAACAGCTCAGCATGCTGAGGTTGATAGCCTACCTGTAAAGAACAGCTCAGCATGCTGAGGTTGATAGCCTACCTGTAAAGAACAGCTCAGCATGCTGAGGTTGATAGCCTACCTGTAAAGAACAGCTCAGCATGTTGAGGTTGATAGCCTACCTGTAAAGAACAGCTCAGAATGCTGAGGTTGATAGCCTACCTGTAAAGAACAGCTCAGCATGCTGAGGTTGATAGCCTACCTGTAAAGAACAGCTCAGCATGCTGTTGATAGCCTACCTGTAAAGAACAGCTCAGCATGCTGAGGTTGATAGCCTACCTGTAAAGAACAGCTCAGCATGCTGAGGTTGATAGCCTACCTGTAAAGAACAGCTCAGCATGCTGAGGTTGATAGCCTACCTGTAAAGAACAGCACAGCATGCTGAGGTTGATAGCCTACCTGTAAAGAACAACTCAGCATGCTGAGGTTGATAGCCTACCTGTAAAGAACAGCTCAGAATGCTGAGGTTGATAGCCTAACTGTAAAGAACAGCTCAGCATGCTGAGGTTGATAGCCTACCTGTAAAGAACAGCTCAGCATGCTGAGGTTGATAGCCTACCTGTAAAGAACAGATCAGCATGCTGAGGTTGATTGCCTACCTGTAAAGAACAGCTCAGCATGCTGAGGTTGATAGCCTACCTGTAAAGAACAGCTCAGCATGCTGAGGTTGATAGCCTACCTGTAAAGAACAGCTCAGCATGCTGAGGTTGATAGCCTACATGTAAAGAACAGCTCAGCATGCTGAGGTTGATAGCCTACCTGTAAAGAACAGCTCAGCATGCTGTTGATAGCCAACCTGTAAAGAACAGCTCAGCATGCTGAGGTTGATAGCCTACCTGTAAAGAACAGCACAGCAAACTGAGGTTGATAGCCTACCTGTAAAGAACAGCTCAGCATGCTGAGGTTGATAGCCTACCTGTAAAGAACAGCTCAGCATGCTGAGGTTGATAGCCTACCTGTAAAGAACAGCTCAGCATGCTGAGGTTGATAGCCTACCTGTAAAGAACTGCACAGCATGCTGAGGTTGATAGCCTACCTGTAAAGAACAGCTCAGCATGCTGAGGTTGATAGCCTACCTGTAAAGAACAGCTCAGCATGCTGAGGTTGATAGCCTACCTGTAAAGAACAGCACAGCATGCTGAGGTTGATAGCCTAACTGTAAAGAACAGCTCAGCATGCTGAGGTTGATAGCCTACCTGTAAAGAACAGCTCAGCATGCTGAGGTTGATAGCCTACCTGTAAAGAACAGCTCAGAATGCTGAGGTTGATAGCCTACCTGTAAAGAACAGCTCAGCATGCTGAGATTGATAGCCTACCTGTAAAGAACAGCTCAGCATGCTGTTGATAGCCTACCTGTAAAGAACAGCTCAGCATGCTGAGGTTGATAGCCTACCTGTAAAGAACAGCACAGCATGCTGAGGTTGATAGCCTACCTGTAAAGAACAGCTCAGCATGCTGAGGTTGATAGCCTACCTGTAAAGAACAGCTCAGCATGCTGAGGTTGATAGCCTACCTGTAAAGAACAGCTCAGAATGCTGAGGTTGATAGCCTACCTGTAAAGAACAGCTCAGCATGCTGAGATTGATAGCCTACCTGTAAAGAACAGCTCAGCATGCTGTTGATAGCCTACCTGTAAAGAACAGCTCAACATGCTGAGGTTGATAGCCTACCTGTAAAGAACAGCACATCATGCTGAGGTTGATAGCCTACCTGTAAAGAACAGCTCAGCATGCTGAGGTTGATAGCCTACCTGTAAAGAACAGCTCAGCATGCTGAGGTTGATAGCCTACCTGTAAAGAACAGCTCAGCATGCTGAGGTTGATAGCCTACCTGTAAAGAACAGCTCAGCATGCTGAGGTTGATAGCCTACCTGTAAAGAACAGCTCAGCATGCTGAGGTTGATAGCCTATCTGTAAAGAACAGCTCAGCATGCTGAGGTTGATAGCCTACCTGTAAAGAACAGCACAGCATGCTGAGGTTGATAGCCTACCTGTAAAGAACAGCTCAGCATGCTGAGGTTGAAAGCCTACTTGTAATACCTGAATGAATGTCACTTGATTGGCCCTTGGCAGAGTCGGAATGGTGATCAGAATTACAAACACTTGCAGTAGTTACTGACTGTGCAGCAAAGCAATGTTCTACTGACTGGCTGAGTGTCTGACTGAGTAACATTATGTAATTCGCCCTCCCACATATGCAAGGTCTGGAGTGGATCTGTGTCTAAATCCTTTCATAGGAGCTAACTCTGTCATTTAGCTCCGCTCTGCCATCTAGTGACACTCACAACACGCATCGCTGTTCCTCAGAAGTGAATTTGACTGTTTTGTGATATTCGCCGTGTGCTTAATACCAGTGTAATATCAAAACATTTGCAACATAGGCTACTGGAGGTGATGTTTCAAGTCATTATAATATCTTTCTATTCTAGGAGTAAATGTGAGAACTCAGAATATTGTGTGTTCATGAAATGTTGTGTTTTGTTCCACTCAATGTGCACGCGCAAAAGTGCTCATACCATGCGTAAAAGCGCTTTCTCTCAAGTGTGTCTTATTAGTACGCTCTCTGGTCTACCTTGGCCATTTTTATCTAAAAAACGAAGTGTACTGTGTAGTCTCAACTTGCATGTTTGTACCTCTACTGCCTCGACCTCTCTCCTCTCTCCTCTCTGCGCACTACAGCAGCGAGCGCGGGGCGTGCGTAACGTGACAAAGGACCGCCCGTCTCGTCCTCGGCTCCGCCCTCTCTCGGAGTCAGCCTGGTGAAAGTGGAGCCTGCTGTGAAGAATCTCTTCTCACCCAGTCCAACAGCTAAACTGAGGAGTCCTCATGCATGTGTCTAGACATTTCCGTGTTTGCGAGCCGAGCTTGCGCTGAATGCGCTCCCGCTGGAAATAAATGAGACTCGCTGAACTGTTGAATGACGTATTATGCCTTGTTTATTATTGTTATGAACCTGACGAACCTGTATGGTTTATAAAAAATATATGTATATCATTAAATACAAATGACTCTTGTTATAAACATCATATTACACCTCTGAATTATAGCAGGCTAAACTATGATATGTTATTATCATATCATAAATGAGTATCATAACTCATACATAAATATTTGCTAGAGCCTATTCATATATCCTCACAACCATTAGCCCTATATCATAATAGATCATTATAGTCCAAACAGGGTTAACAAGTTGTTCCATGCCTCCCCTTATGCAGCAGTAGGCCTATTCTACTCTGAATGATATGATTCCATATGATACATCGCATTAGACTGGTTCCCATACATACAGCAATAACTTAATGATATACGTATGGCTGGCTGGGGTAGAAAAAGTCCATAACGTAAGTGTGTCTCTTTAAAACGAAGTTTTTCGTGTATACTGGAATGAGGTCAGACATAAAGCTCCTCATTGCACGCGCTGATTATTATTAGATTCCTTTTTGGACCAATGAGAAGAAACTGGGCGTGGTTTTGGCACTAGGCAGGGTAGAGACAGCCTTGGATTGGCTGAATTGTATCGCCATTATATCTTTGGAAAAGGATAAAACTGCACGGGGAGAAATTAGAGGCTGCTGAAAGTTACAGAGAGCGCAGATGGAAGGAGGACCCTAGTTCTAGTGAAACAAGCTTCTTCCCGCATGGTGCTCGGAAAGAAAAGCTATGCAGAAAAAGAGTTACCTTACTTCAGAAACTTGGAACATTTTCAGTGTCAGTGCGCTCACACAGACACTCAGTTTGTTTTCAGCTGCTTACACCGCACAAGTTTAAGTCCTACACGACTGCTAGGGTTGAATAGCTTAGGCTACATAAAGCATTGTCGGAGGAGGACAGAGTGGAAACGGGGACCGTTTTACACGGTCAGTTCTGTATCATAATACAGAGACTCGAAAAATAACTTCGAACACATCCAGCATTTTTAACGGCTACCTACAGATTCCTGTGGCTCCGGTTCGGCACATCTCAGGACTGACTTCTATTCACACAGCCAGCTAGAACTGTAAAAAAACAACAACTGACTTTTCTTTTTTAAATAAACCTACCGTGTGGAACTGAACTGGAGAGCAAGCAGGCGCCCTCTCATAACCATGGTACAGAAGACAAGTAACGTGGAGAGCTCCGAGGCGGTGTTCGCGGGAGAGTCGTCCGATTCCGGAGCTATGGATCTGGACATGGCTTCCTCCCCGAGCCCCGGCTCCACGGCTTCTTCCGCGGGGGAAGGTAAACTGAACCCCGCTTGGTGCAAAACACCCACCGGTCACATCAAGAGGCCGATGAACGCTTTCATGGTGTGGTCACAGATTGAAAGGCGTAAAATTATGGAGCAGTCGCCGGACATGCATAACGCAGAGATATCCAAGAGACTGGGCAAACGCTGGAAGCTGCTGAAAGACTGCGACAAGATCCCCTTCATACGAGAGGCGGAGCGGCTCAGACTCAAGCACATGGCGGACTACCCGGACTACAAGTACCGGCCCAGAAAGAAGGTGAAGTCCAGCAGCTCCAAACCGGGCGAGAAGGAGGGAAAGATCAGCGGTAGCAACTGTAACACCAGCATGAAACCATCTTCTAAAAAGAGTGGCTCAAAATCATCCAGCAAACCTCATAAGATAGTTTTTGGGAACAGCACCAAAACACCATCATACCCAGAACAAGTTATCGGCACAGATCACCATTCTCTTTACAAATCCAAGTCTGTTTCTGCTGCCAAACAAATACCGGACAAAAAGAAGCGGGTGTATGTGTTCGGGGGCGGCAGCCTGAGCCCCAGTGTGAGCGCGTCTTCAGCAGCGGTGCCCGCCAGCCCTACGCTCAGCAGCTCCGCGGAATCCAGCGAACCCCTCAGCCTGTACGAGGACGCCGCAGCCAGCAGCAGGGAGGGCGGCGAGTCTCCATCCAGCGCCTCGGAAGACTACACCAGCATGCGGGCGTCCTCCCCTACTCCCTCCGCTTCTCACTCCTCGTCCTCCTCCCAATCCTCTTCATCGGACGAGGAGTTTGAGGATGATCTACTGGACATTAACCCTAGCCCTGGTTTTGACAGCATGTCGCTGGGAAGCTTTGGGTCCTCGGTTTTGGACAGAGACTTGGATTTTAATTTCGAGTCGGGTTCCGGTTCTCACTTTGAGTTTCCCGACTACTGCACCCCAGAGGTGAGCGAGATGATTTCAGGAGACTGGCTAGAGTCGACCATTTCTAATTTGGTGTTCACGTATTGAGCGAGAAAAATAGAGAACGAGAGATCCACAAGCAGGAAATGTTGTTGTCTAACTATACTGAGCAAAAAAAGGGATTCCGGTAAAGTGATTTTGTGTCATACCGTAACCTACCAAGTGTCCCTCCCGCCGAGAAAGAGACGGCAAGCCCCAAGCGCTAACTGTTGAACAAAGCGAGAGAATAACTTGCTTTTTATTTCAAGGATCAACTGTCGACTGTTATTATGAGACATGGCTACAAGTAAGCAGAAGCTGAAGTATTGCCTCGACTGGAGCGGAAGAGGAAGATATTGTTGCGCCCTGAGTAGGAGTGATCGAGGTCCTATTGAAAGAAACACTCGATCAGAACTGGAAAACTGTGATTGATTTGCACGAATATATGATGAGGGCGGGCTTAGGTCAGCTATACTTTAATCAATGTTAGTTACTTAAAAGGGACATTTGAGAAACTTTGTATGATCGCCAAGTGAACTTCATAAGACTTACAGAGGTACAGATATAGGCTGGCTGTCGGGACAGTTTTTTTTTGTCATCGAGGCAGATGGATTTATGAACCAGGTGGGTAGTTGACCTAAAAGTCAAACCTTTTTTAAAAGATAAACGCATGATGTTACCTGTCCTCTCTTTTACTGAGATGTATGTAAGACTGCCGAACAGTTGAAACTAGTGTTAGGGTTATTTAAATATAGATGGCGCTATGTTTGATTCCTTTCTACCTAAAAGGAACAACAACAAAAAAATCACCAGCTAATTTAATTATTAACTTCAGGATTCAAACGCAACTCCAATCTGTGCTGAACTTTATACACTTCTCTACGATTCAGGACCAAAATTATTTTATGTTTTTCAGATGTTATGTATAGAGAAAATCTCACCGATTTTTTTTTTTTATTTTTCATCCTCGATTTTTCTTTTGTTCTTTTATTCAGATGACATTTTTATATGATGTATTTATATACTGGCCAAAACATTTTCGACTTAATTATTTTAGTTGTTTTCTTGTACTGGTCTTATCATGATGTTTTCCCTCACCGTCTGTTTCCTTCACCGAAAGAAGGGCTAGACTTTTCACTTTTGATTTTTTATATTTAAATGTAGACTTTTGACACTTAAAGAGAGGAAACGTTTGATTATTTTGTCAGTGTATTTTTGTACAGATATATATCAAGGGGGTGTCAATCGGTGTATATCGCTGTTTGGATTTCCTAATTTGAAAGATCCAGGTGGCCGGTTATCTCATGAATCGGCCTCCTGTCCATGTTTACAGTATCAATCTGCAGGCTTCTTAAAGACACACTATCACATTTTTCAATACCCCTGTGAACATGTGCTTCAACACACCAAGTATTTTGAGCAGCCGCACTTCTGCATTTCGTTTTAGAATCTTGCCTAATAAAGAAAGATTGTAGCTTTAAAGTAACAATTTTTTCCCGCGTTTTTTAAATTTTTATATCGACATTCGGTGTAAACCACTGGATGGAAGGATATAAAATCATAAAAAAGCGTATTCAAATTGCGGATTTGAGTTCCGCAACAACAATTATGTAGGCCTACTGCGTTTCTCATTGTATTTCAATATGTAATCTTTTCTACTTGTTGGCTAACTCTAGCTAATTGTTTTAGTATCTTATGGCATGGTGAATAGCATTTGTATTTCAGATTCAGGTTATAGCTGTTGTGTTTTTAAAAAAATATAAGAAAATTAGGAAAACGTGAAAACATCTTTGTACATTTGACTGTATCATAAGCAAAAAGATTGTGTGTTTATGTGTTGTTAAGCTATACCATGACAGGCACTAGAACTGACCTCTTTATACATCTTTACTTGCGTTTAAGGTGGTTGTTCAGGATTTTTTATATATACCGTTTTAAATATATTAACTTTTATTTTCATCCCATTCTGTGCAATATGCTGTGTAGAATATCGTTTTGTCTAGTCATGCCATAACAAAAGTTTTGAGTGGGGGGGGAAAAACTCATGCCAGCCAATCGTGTCAATTCACTGCCTGTCAGATTGTTGATAATTCTGTACATAACTTTTTCAAGAAGGAAATAAAAATCAGCTGGAACTGAAACATACCCCTCCTCTCTGTCGACTCATTCTGTCTGATCTATAGATGTTTACAAGTGCTCCTTTTAATGAAAACACAACTTTAATGTACACTTGGTGTTTACAGTATACAATCATTGTTATACTGTACTGAACAGAAACATAGCCCTCCTCCATGTTGTACCTGTATAGGGATGCTGCTTTAAACCATGACAACAGGGGTACATTACTGTACACTCAAAGTACAAATAATGTATACAAAAGCCATTAGGTACACCAGAAGCGCTCCTTTAGGTAGTGAAAATGGTGTACTGTCCACTAGTCCGAGTAAGGATTAACAGTCTAGGCTGCAAGGTCTTATTGGCAGGCTGTGGTTCTCCATGATGGTTTATATGGTGAGTGAGTGATAACATGGGAGACCAAAGACACTTCATACACGCTCACAGACATACTGTATCAGAAATAGATAAAATAGATAAATACCTTTTTATTTGGTCTCTATAACATCAGTCCATAGTATGAATATCTAGCCTAGCTATCAACAAACAACTGTCTCCTTACGACGCATGGGAGGTGATATTGTAGTGGTATGACAAGGGTTATGATATTCAGCAGTCGGCATGTATTCACTTCCTAGCTCCACGTCTGTCTCCCAGACAGTGGCTCCCCTCCCCCTTCCCCAGACAGCACAGCGTGTCAGTGCATGGGGGATGGGCTGACTGGCTGGCTACATGCAGGATGAGACATCCAACCCAGCAGACAGGCTGGGCCTGTATTCACGTTCAAGAGTCTCAGAGTAGGAGCGCTGATATGGGATCAGTTTGACCTTTTAGATCATAATGAATAAGATTACATGGACAGTGGGGTGGGACATGATCCTAGATCAGCACTCCTTCTCTGAGACTGTGAAAACAGGCCCAGGCCCTGTCTGTGAACACAACACTCGCTCTCAGTTTTCTAACCTGCTGTTTAGTACTATACTAACCACGCACTTACACGTTGTGTTGAGTTCTAGCATCCTAACTAGAACGTACACTCCAATACATTGCTTCATACGAAGTGGTATGCCAGTATGTACATTGGAATAGAGCCAATATAGTCGTTTTAGGACTAAAACCTTGAAACACTCCCTCTCCATTCTGTAGTCTAATCCTTCTAAGAACCATACTATTATCTAACCTGATAGTAGAAGTTAGTGCTGCTCTCTTACACCTACCCTGCTGTAGCCCCCTTTCCGCTCAGCTGATTACAGAGAGGGAGGCGTATGAAGGCAGTGGCCCCAGTAAAAACCCAGAAGGGGGGGGCTAGAGCCCAAGCTACCTCCTCTCCTCTCTTTGGGGGAAGGGAAGGGTGTCAGGCTGAGAGAGAGAGGAGAGGAGGCGAGGCGAGACAAGACTGCTGGCCTGCCTGCCTGGCTAGTGAGAGTAGAGAAATGATACTGTGGAAATCACTGGATACTGGGAGTATGGGGGGATTTGTATAGAAAAGGAACTGTATTGGATTGTCAGTTAGGGTCTGAGTGGGTGTGTTTACTGTACTCTCTGCACCTGCTCCTTCATAGGTCCAAAGCCAAAGCTGTGTGTTTCAACACCACTCTGGTTGCAAACTGCAGTAACCTTGTGAGGCTTCCTTTCAGGTAACAAGTGTCAACCAGCACCCATGCACTCACTAATACTATGAGTGGCCTACAATGAAGAAATAGACAGAGCATTGAATTTTTTATTTTTTTTGTTATGATGATTTGTTGACGTCTGTCAATCGATCCACCTCACCTTACTCACACCGAAAGTACTGTACTTATGTAAATAGAAAGAAAATGCATACTTTGCCTTCAATATGTTATATTTTCTACTGCAAACAGAACGCATCCACCTCCATATGCCTCTCCAGTCTATCTAAACCAACCTCTAGATACACCAGCCAGACTGTGTTTATCTATACCAACCTCTAGATACACCAGCCAGACTGTGTCTATCTATACCTCTAGATACACCAGCCAGACTGTGTCTATCTATACCAACCTCTAGATACACCAGCCAGACTGTGTCTATCTAAACCAACCTCTAGATACACCAGCCAGACTGTGTCTATCTAAACCAACCTCTAGATACACCAGCCAGACTGTGTCTATCTATACCTCTAGATACACCAGCCAGACTGTGTCTATCTATACCTCTAGATACACCAGCCAGACTGTGTCTATCTATACCTCTAGATACACCAGCCAGACTGTGTCTATCTATACCTCTAGATACACCAGCCAGACTGTGTCTATCTATACCAACCTCTAGATACACCAGCCAGACTGTGTCTATCTCTACCTCTAGATACACCAGCCAGACTGTGTCTATCTATACCTCTAGATACACCAGCCAGACTGTGTCTATCTATACCTCTAGATACACCAGCCAGACTGTGTCTATCTATACCTCTAGATACACCAGCCAGACTGTGTCTATCTATACCTCTAGATACACCAGCCAGACTGTGTCTATCTATACCTCTAGATACACCAGCCAGACTGTGTCTATCTATACCTCTAGATACACCAGCCAGACTGTGTCTATCTAAACCAACCTCTAGATACACCAGCCAGACTGTGTCTATCTATACCTCTAGATACACCAGCCAGACTGTGTCTATCTATACCTCTAGATACACCAGCCAGACTGTGTCTATCTAAACCAACCTCTAGATACACCAGCCAGACTGTGTCTATCTATACCTCTAGATACACCAGCCAGACTGTGTCTATCTCTACCTCTAGATACACCAGCCAGACTGTGTCTATCTCTACCTCTAGATACACCAGCCAGACTGTGTCTATCTATACCAGTAGTGCACTTTAAAGGAAATAGGGTGCCATTTGCACTCTGTGGGTTGAGTTTTTCCATGCCCTCTGCTGGCCTCTGGAACTTGTAGTCCAGTCAAGGGGAGAGCAGAACTACAATGGACTGTCTATCCCTCCAAATGTGTGTCCCTGCCCAAATGACCATGCTCCGCTGGTACCTTACAGCTATCTGTCTGTATCCCTATGTATCTGTCCCATACCACAGACATACAATAGGTACTGTACTTAGGTCCCTTTAAAGATACAATATGATTCAATGTTTGATGGAATTACTGTCTTGTCCTGGAAAAACGTAAAAATGATAACTGAACCAAAAGCAGATGGAACCTCACAGGTTATGCTGGAAGGCAGCTCAGAACAAAGAACATGCTTTTCAGACTACTGGCTTGTTATAATAAATAATAATAATATGCCATTTAGCAGACGCTTTTATCCAAAGCGACTTACAGTCATGCGTGCATACATTTTTGTGTATGGGTGGTCCCGGGGATCGAACCCACTACCCTGGCGTTACAAGCGCCGTGCTCTACCAGCTGAGCTACAGAGGACTTGTTACACAGCGGGTGATCTTTTCAGACTACTGGCTTGTTCCACAGCGGGTGATTTTTTCAGACTACTGGCTTGTTACACCGTGGGTAATTTTTTCAGACTACTGGCTTGTTACACAGCAGGTGATTTTTTCAGACTACTGGCTTGTTACACCGTGGGTGATCTTTTCATACTACTGGCTTTTTACACAGCGGGTGATCTTTTCAGACTACTGGCTTGTTACACCGCAGGTGATCTTTTCAGACTACTGGCTTGTTACACCGCGGGCAATCTTTTCAGACTACTGGCTTGTTACACCGCGGGTGATCTTTTCAGTCTAATGTCTTGTTCCACCGCAGGTGATCTTTTCAGACTACTGACTTGTTACACCGCAGGTGATCTTTTCAGACTGCTGGCTTCTTACACAGCGGGTGATCTTTTCAGACTACTGGCTTGTTACACCGTGGGTTATCTTTTCAGACTACTGGCTTGTTACACCGCAGGTGATCTTTTCAGACTGCTGGCTTCTTACACAGCGGGTGATCTTTTCAGACTACTGCCTTGTTACACCGCGGGTGATCTTTTCAGACTACTGACTTGTTACACCGCGGGTGATCTTTTCAGACTACTGACTTGTTACACCGCGGGTGATCTTTTCAGACTACTGACTTGTTACACCGCGGGTGATTTTTTCAGACTACTGACTTGTTACACCGCGGGTGATCTTTTCAGACTACTGCCTTGTTACACCGCGGGTTATCTTTTCAGACTACTGACTTGTTACACCGCGGGTGATCTTTTCAGACTACTGACTTGTTACACCGCAGGTGATCTTTTCAGTCTTATTACACCGCGGGTGATCTTTTCAGACTACTGGCTTGTTACACCGCGGGTGATCTTTTCAGACTACTGGCTTGTTACACCGTGGGTTATCTTTTCAGACTACTGGCTTGTTACACCGCAGGTGATCTTTTCAGACTGCTGGCTTCTTACACAGCGGGTGATCTTTTCAGACTACTGCCTTGCTACACCGTGGGTGATCTTTTCAGGCTACTGGCTTGTTACACCGCGGGTGATCTTTTCAGACTACTGACTTGCTACACCGCGGGTGATCTTTTCAGACTACTGGCTTGTTACACCGCGGGTGATCTTTTCAAACTACTGTCTTGTTACACCGCGGGCAATCTTTTCAGACTACTGGCTTGTTACACCGCGGGTGATCTTTTCGAACTACTGTCTTGTTACACCGCGGGCAATCTTTTCAGACTACTGGCTTGTTACACCGCGGGTGATCTTTTCAAACTACTGGCTTGTTACACCACGGGTGATCTTTTTCTGCTGTCCAAATTCAAGTTCAGGTTAAAGATTCATGATGCTTATTATGTTCTTCTCTGAATACTTGTTTAGTCTCAACAGGAAATACAAAGTAAAATCAATTGAGTGCATAGTGCTGATTATAATGGAATGCTTTGAATTTATTAGGGTGGCAGGTATCCTAGTGGTTAAGAGCGTTTGGCCAGTAATGGAAAGGTCACTAGTTCTAATCCCGAGCTGACTAGGTGAATAATCGGTCAAAGTGCCCTTGAGCAAGGCACTTAACCCTAATTGATAACCCTTGATAAGAGTGTCTGCTAAATGATTAAAATGTACAAATGTATTTCACAGTTTGTATGTAATATATTCCTAAAAGTAAGAATGTTGAGGGTGAATATTGGAAGCTCTGCACAAGGACAGGACAATGTAAGGCTTTGTAGATCAATAGTTAAATTATTTAAAAATATGTATTTTATAATATAACTATTATCTTTCATAAAAGCATTTAATCCACTCTTTGAGGTCTAGAAGTTCCAAATTGTTATTCCATTGTTTCTGTCCTTATTCAGAATATACGTTAATAAAGCTTTATAAGCTAACCAACTAAGCCTTATAATCTCTCTCAACTTCTCTATTGTTAGAAAGTTTATTCATTTTATTTGAATGATATAAAGACAACAAGTCCATATTAAAGCTGTTATAAAATGTCCAGTTATATCAGTCATCAGAGTTGTCCGTAATTGATGTGGGAGAGGGATAGCCAGACAGGGACAGACAGAGAGGTCTCTGGACAAAGAGTTACCGAAGTAACGGTTTATATGGAAATATACCGTAAAATAAATGGAAAATCAATCAAATAATAATGTAGTAATATGTTGTTAGTGCTTATCCTATGAATATAGTGTACCTATGATATTCCTTCCTTTGTTGTTGTTTAGTTCTATTTAGAGGGCGGGACTGAAACTGAAATGAACAAGGCGCGGCCAAGAATCCCCTTCACACGTGCAGACAAAGAGCGCCAACAACACAACCCAAATATGCACTTTTAAACTTTTTCAAACGCAACGACGACCTCCACGAACATAGGAAATGCAAAAAGGTAAGTGGGTTTAAAGTGAATGTTATGCTATGTGTTGTCTTTGATTTGATTTTTGTAGATTTAATTCCAATAAAAAGTTGCTGATAGTTGGTGCGTCAGCTCGCAAAGTTGAGAGCACAAAGCGGAGAGGAGCGTTCCTTTGTCTGATGCAGCGCGGAGGCTGGAGAGGGAGAGCATGGATGCTTTTAAATGTACCTTATAATCTTCCTAAATAACTCGTATATATTAACATATAAAAGAAATACGAATCGAAGTTTGTGGTGTTTTACCTCAAGGGATGGTCTGAAGGAGACAAAGCTGTCAAAAAGTTGGATGGTGAGGGAAGTTGGCAGAGAATTACGCGTGACGACGAAACTTACTTTTACTAATAAATGTTTGGATAAAATACACTTTTGAATACAAATTCGTAGGCCAATTCATATAAATAATTACATTGTGAAGTTGAGAGTGATATGAACACTTTTTTTGTGAAGAGTTTCGAACAATACAATCAGGTGCATATATGCTTCTTGATTTTAGACAATCCTAATAGCTGAAATAAGACTAAATGGAACATTTTACAGTCTTCTATTATGATTCCAGAACGCGACAACGTATAAAGGCGGACTAAGTCCTGGTAGTTTTGGGAGTGAGCTTTGAGCAACAGGTATATGGCACAGCACAGTGAGTCGGTGTACACTCCTTTGTTACGTCCCCTTTGTTCTGTTCCATACGTCCAAAAGGAGCGAATACAAGAATGCAAAAAGAAAGAAGAAAAAAAAAAAAAACATAGGCCTATTTGACTTTATAAAAGCGATAAACTATTGGAAATAATTGCCTGCGGTGGTTTAAATGCCTTTTACAAGTGGTCATGAAGGGGGGAAAAGACACATTTATGGATGCAAATTTATACGAACGTCTCTCTTTTTTGAGCATCCATAGAATAGAGCAAATCTGTAGATTTTTTTAAAATCATATTGGGTTCTTCAAAAATGCTTTAATCTTCTAGTCTAAATTAATGTTTTACACCTCAAGTTGCAAAACGAATATTCCAACAACCTTTTTGTGAAACCATGCAAACTTTTGTTCTAATTTGATGGGCAATGCTCAGGTTACACATCTTTAACATGTAGCATGTGTTCGTTCATCTACACTCATTATAAAACACTGAATAACGTTTTAAAAATAAATGTGTATTGAACTTGTTGAGGATTATCTAAATAAATACGACAGTATAGTTTGGCAGGCGCCATGATGCATTTTAGTTAGCCTATTGCATCCGCTTCATCGACCACTTTGCTGGACTGTAAAATAAACGAACAAAAAGATGTCTGCCAGTGTTAATCACAAACTTTTCTATCGCCTCAAACTCTCTTCTCTGCCCAAACTGTTAATAACACAGAGGGCCTCAATAAATTTGATTTTCCTCTGCTATCCTCAGGTGGGTTGAAACCTGTTTTATTTGAAATGCTTTTTTTTTTTTTTTTTTCCGGGAGGCCTAAATTGGAAAATGTTCCTTGGAGCGGTACCTTCACAACAGGATTTTAGCTGCAGGTCCTTTGAATAACCATCTACACTGTGGTGGATTTACCGGCGACCTTTACCGGACTACTTTTGGAATTCTGAAACTCGTGGAATCGGAATTGGATTATATCTGCCGGCGCACATCACAACAATGGCCCTCTAAATTGGATAGGCGTGTCGTCGGACCCTCAAGGACAACATGGGTAGGTTACCCCGCTTCCACAGCGATTTCATCAGGGAAGACTTGTGGAGTGACGCTTGTTTCCCAACTTGGTGCACCACATTTATCCTAAAACTAAGTTGCGCTTGCAGTGCGTATTTCAGAGTTGAAATGCATATTTCAGAGTTGAATTTCATATTTCAGAGTTGCAGTGCATATTTCAGAGTTGCAGGGCGTATTTCAGAATTGCAGGGCGTATTTCAGAATTGCAGTGCGTAAATTGATGTAGTTGGTTTAGACCTGGTGGTGTTTAGAACGTTATTACATGGATTTTATTAAATGTTGTATATATTTATTTTCTATTCAAATTGCATAGTTAAGTTGATAAAGTTAGAATTTGTTTTCAAACCAGTGTGTTGTCTGTATTTATAAGGACACGTGAAGAAGGCCAGTTAAATGATTAGCTGGTGAACTATATTTTTCAGCAAGGCTGAAGCTGGACAGCGTCCCTGAAATGTGTGGGGAGGGGGGGATTGAACGATGACGTAGCGCATTGAGGGCCATGTGTATGATTACATCGTCTGATTCACACGCATCTGTTCATATTGCTGCCATTTATAGATGACGTTATTACATTTATTATCCACTCAAGTTTGGAAAGACAATTCGCCTAGAGAGAGAAAGAGAGAGAGGGAGAAGTTACCTCACTATACAACCCTCATCCTCAATGATGTCATTGAGAGCCAATGAAAATGCGCGAGGGGGGCTCTTCACAGCATCCGGGCACAAGACCCCCGCCCCCTGCCGCGCGCATTGAACCACACATGGACACACCATGTTGCCATAGCAGTAGGCAGGAGTATCACATTTTTGCTAGACTGCATTGCGATAGAGAGGGAGAAAAGGCTCATTGAAGCACATGCCGGTTATAAGGCTATTGCCGTTGCAGCTTCTGCCTGTAGTAAATGTCGTTGGGGATTTTTGTCCTTTTTAAGATTAAATAAAATAGATAGCATTTTTGAAAAGGCCTATGATTAACATTTATTTTGAAAAATATTCCCTGTTTTATGCCTTTTAGTGAATTGCATCCTCTATCACAGTCAATACAAATGATGAAATTAAAATTAACCACTTCAAATAACCTAATGTTATCCTTCGGTGATGGTTGTTCCATTTTGATTCATCCACCCACAGAGCCTGAACCCTAGGAGCCATGTCAGGAGCCTGTCATAGAGTGCACTGCAGACTGCAGAGTAGAAATTAACCACATGCGGTCTATCTATTAACAGACACCTCTGAGCAGCTGCCAATAAGCTCACAGTGGAGTAGTGGCCATACCATGATGTCATCTTACCTCACCTCATACAGTGGGCTGTGCTGTGCCTCATAATTCTGCCTCAGCATCTCTCTCTCTCTCTCTCTCTCTCTCTCTCTCTCTCTCTCTCTCTCTCTCTCTCTCTCTCTCTCTCTCTCTCTCTCTCTCTCTCTCTCTCTCTCTCTCTCAATCTCTTATTTCTCTCCTTTATAAAAGTACATATCTGGAAGCAGGGTATAGATATGCAGTAGTTCTAGAATACTGACAGGGTATAGAGGATATACTCCTGTACATTAGGGCCAGCATTACCAATGGTTGTGAGAGCTACTACCTCTGAGAGCAGAGTGAGTCTCTGCGGTCTGTAAAACACATCAGGCTTAGTTTTCCTTCTGTGTGCCTGTGGTAAGGAGATAACTGAGGATGTTCAGCTTGTGTGTGTGTGTGTGTGTGTACCTGTGTGTGTACGTGTGTTTACGTGTGTCTGTCCTGTGTGTGTGTGTATGTGTGTGTACCTGTGTGTGTATATGTGTGTGTACGTGTGTGTCTGTCCTGTGTGTGTCTGTCCTGTGTATGTGTGTGTGTGTACGTGTGTGTCTGTGTGTATGTGTGTGTGTGTGAGTATTCTAGAACGACTCCACATTCAAGGGAACAGGAATACATGTTTATGGCTTCACACCAGGAGAGAGCGAGAGAGAGAGAGAGAGAGAGAGAGAGAGAGAGAGAGAGAGAGAGAGAGAGAGAGAGAGAGAGAGAGAGAGAGAGAGAGAGAGAGAGAGAGAGAGAGACAGAGGGAGAGAGACAGATAGACAGAGAGAGAGAGAGAAAGAGAGAGAGACAGAGAGAGAGAGAGAGAGACAGAGAGAGAGAGACAGAGAGAGAGAGAGAGAGAGAGAGAGAGAGAGAGAGACAGAGAGAGAGCATTTCCATAAAAAGGAATACCTATTTTTTTATTTCCACTTGACCAGACCAGTGCCTGGTAGATAGGCTGGTATGTACTGGACCAGACCGGTGCCTGGTAGATAGGCTGGTATGTACTGGACCAGACCGGTGCCTGGTAGATAGGCTGTTATGTACTGGACCAGTTCCTGGTAGATAGGCTGGTATGTTCATTTGAGGAACAGTTTGTTGTCTCTATCTGAGACCTGAATAGATTGCTTTTCCCGGGACACACTAGCTCTTTAGGGCAATACAGTGTGGTGTATTCAATTAACACACACACACACACACACACACACACACACACACACACACACACACACACACACACACACACACACACACACACACACACACACACACACACACACACACACACACACACACACACACACACACACACACACAGTTTAGATGCCTGTTTGTAAGGGTAATTTACTGAGGCTGTAAATATGCGTTCTATCTCCAGTGGTAATCCGTGGATAGACTGAGGGTTTATCAAGTCAAATCTGATGTTGTCTGCCTGTTCAGAGATGATGTCCTGGCTAACTAAGGGTTTATCTGGCTAGGCTGGCCTGTCCTGGCTAACTAAGGGTTTATATGGCTAGGCTGGCCTGTCCTGGCTAACTAAGGGTTTATATGGCTAGGCTGGCCTGTCCTGGCTAACTAAGGGTTTATCTGGCTAGGCTGGCCTGTCCTGGCTAACTAAGGGTTTATCTGGCTAGGCTGCCCTGTCCTGGCTAACTAAGGGTTTATCTGGCTAGGCTGGCCTGTCCTGGCTAACTAAGGGTTTATCTGGCTAGGCTGGCCTGTCCTGGCTAACTAAGGGTTTATCTGGCTAGGCTGGCCTGTCCTGGCTAACTAAGGGTTTATATGGCTAGGCTGGCCTGTCCTGGCTAACTAAGGGTTTATCTGGCTAGGCTGGCCTGTCCTGGCTAACTAAGGGTTTATCTGGCTAGGCTGGCCTGTCCTGGCTAACTAAGGGTTTATATGGCTAGGCTGGCCTGTCCTGGCTAACTAAGGGTTTATATGGCTAGGCTGGCCTGTCCTGGCTAACTAAGGGTTTATCTGGCTAGGCTGGCCTGTCCTGGCTAACTAAGGGTTTATCTGGCTAGGCTGGCCTGTCCTGGCTAACTAAGGGTTTATCTGGCTAGGCTGGCCTGTCCTGGCTAACTAAGGGTTTATATGGCTAGGCTGGCCTGTCCTGGCTAACTAAGGGTTTATCTGGCTAGGCTGGCCTGTCCTGGCTAACTAAGGGTTTATCTGGCTAGGCTGGCCTGTCCTGGCTAACTAAGGGTTTATATGGCTAGGCTGGCCTGTCCTGGCTAACTAAAGGTTTATATGGCTAGGCTGGCCTGTCCTGGCTAACTAAGGGTTTATCTGGCTAGGCTGGCCTGTCCTGGCTAACTAAGGGTTTATATGGCTAGGCTGGCCTGTCCTGGCTAACTAAGGGTTTATCTGGCTAGGCTGGCCTGTCCTGGCTAACTAAGGGTTTATCTGGCTAGGCTGGCCTGTCCTGGCTAACTAAGGGTTTATCTGGCTAGGCTGGCCTGTCCTGGCTAACTAAGGGTTTATCTGGCTAGGCTGACCTGTCCTGGCTAACTAAGGGTTTATCTGGCTAGGCTGGCCTGTCCTGGCTAACTAAGGGTTTATCTGGCTAGGCTGGCCTGTCCTGGCTAACTAAGGGTTTATCTGGCTAGGCTGGCCTGTCCTGGCTAACTAAGGGTTTATCTGGCTAGGCTGGCCTGTCCTGGCTAACTAAGGGTTTATCTGGCTAGGCTGGCCTGTCCTGGCTAACTAAGGGTTTATCTGACTAGGCTGGCCTGTCCTGGCTAACTAAGGGTTTATCTGGCTAGGCTGGCCTGTCCTGGCTAACTAAGGGTTTATCTGGCTAGGCTGGCCTGTCCTGGCTAACTAAGGGTTTATCTGGCTAGGCTGGCCTGTCCTGGCTAACTAAGGGTTTATATGGCTAGGCTGGCCTGTCCTGGCTAACTAAGGGTTTATATGGCTAGGCTGGCCTGTCCTGGCTAACTAAGGGTTTATCTGGCTAGGCTGGCCTGTCTTGGCTAACTAAGGGTTTATCTGGCTAGGCTGGCCTGTCCTGGCTAACTAAGGGTTTATCTGGCTAGGCTGGCCTGTCCTGGCTAACTAAGGGTTTATATGGCTAGGCTGGCCTGTCCTGGCTAACTAAGGGTTTATCTGGCTAGGCTGGCCTGTCCTGGCTAACTAAGGGTTTATCTGGCTAGGCTGGCCTGTCCTGGCTAACTAAGGGTTTATATGGCTAGGCTGGCCTGTCCTGGCTAACTAAAGGTTTATATGGCTAGGCTGGCCTGTCCTGGCTAACTAAGGGTTTATCTGGCTAGGCTGGCCTGTCCTGGCTAACTAAGGGTTTATATGGCTAGGCTGGCCTGTCCTGGCTAACTAAGGGTTTATCTGGCTAGGCTGGCCTGTCCTGGCTAACTAAGGGTTTATCTGGCTAGGCTGGCCTGTCCTGGCTAACTAAGGGTTTATCTGGCTAGGCTGGCCTGTCCTGGCTAACTAAGGGTTTATCTGGCTAGGCTGACCTGTCCTGGCTAACTAAGGGTTTATCTGGCTAGGCTGGCCTGTCCTGGCTAACTAAGGGTTTATCTGGCTAGGCTGGCCTGTCCTGGCTAACTAAGGGTTTATCTGGCTAGGCTGGCCTGTCCTGGCTAACTAAGGGTTTATCTGGCTAGGCTGGCCTGTCCTGGCTAACTAAGGGTTTATCTGGCTAGGCTGGCCTGTCCTGGCTAACTAAGGGTTTATCTGACTAGGCTGGCCTGTCCTGGCTAACTAAGGGTTTATCTGGCTAGGCTGGCCTGTCCTGGCTAACTAAGGGTTTATCTGGCTAGGCTGGCCTGTCCTGGCTAACTAAGGGTTTATCTGGCTAGGCTGGCCTGGTCACTGAGTTGGGCTAGATGGGATCTACCAGGTGGGATTATTACACACACACACACACACACACACACACACACACACACACACACACACACACACACACACACACACACACACACACACACACACACACACACACACACACACACACACACACACACACACACACACACACACACACACACACACACACACACACACACACACACACACACACACACAGTTTAATTGCCTCCATAAGAAGTGGGTTAATTTCCTTCAGTAGTTATTATAATACATTGTGATTTAGTTTGCATGTCATTTTCCCACTGCGCTAGGTGTTCCTCCATTTATCACCTGACCAAGCTGTGTATGTGTGTGTCTGTGTGTGTCTGTGTGTGTGTGTATGTGTGTGTGTGTGTGTGTGTGTATGTGTGTGTGTGTGTGTGTGTGTGTGTGTGTGTGTGTGTGTATGTGTGTGTGTGTCTATTCTGTAATTCATTAGCCCTGTCAGACACTTCAGACACTACACACATTCAGAGCACTTCATCTCCTCCTTCACAGGACAGGGGCCTCAGACAGTGTGTATGTGTGTTCTCCATCTCCTTCACAGGACAGGGGCCTCAGACAGAGAGCATGGCATGCAAAGATTGATACTGTCACAGAGGAATGTACACACAGACAGACAGGGTGGACAGAGTAGACATGCAGGCCTGGCAGACTGCCTGGCACTTACAGTACGGAGCCTGCCAGGCAGCAGGAGGGTGGGAGAGGGGAGGAAGGAGGGAAGGAAGGAGGAAGGGAGGAGAAGGAAAGAGAGAGAGAGAGAGAGAGAGAGAGAGAGAGAGAGAGAGAGAGAGAGAGAGAGAGAGAGGCAGGGAAGGAGGGAGAGACAGAAACACAGTCAGCCTCCTCTCCTCTCCTTTCAGTTCACCAACAGTTCATTCCTCCCTCCCTCCCTCCCTCCCTCCCTCCCTCCCTCCCTCCCTCCCTCCCTCCCTCCCTCCCTCCCTCCCTCCCTCCCTCCCTCCCTTCCTCCCTCCCTCCCTCCCTCCCTCCCTCCCTCCCTCCCTCCCTGCGTCTGTTGTCTGTCTGTCTGCCTCCCTGTCTGTCTGCCTGGCTGTCTCACTGTTTCACAGCCTAAATAGAACTGGGCATGAGGAATAAAAGCTCTGTCTTGTAATGCAAAGTGTTCTCTTTTGGAACTTGGACACGGTCCCGCCCCAGGAATGCAGCATTAGGAATTCCTTTCAGACGATTTTCTAGTTCATTCTCATAAGGGGTCATTGTTAGACTCATAATGGGTCTGATTGAAGATATTTTTTTGCTGTAAAGGGTAATCTAATCACAAATTCTCCAGGATACTGTTAAGGAATATGCTTCATAGCTCTTTCCTGCAGTCAAATGGCCTAGTAGCCTCATGGGTGGAATGGTATTAATATTTTTCATAATTAATAAACATTATTTAAATAAACAGCCGAAAATCTGGTGATTCTATGTACAAAGGTTTTGTTATATTTCAGTCTTAATTTATGTTAATAAAGTGTAATATTGGGATGCAAACTCAAAATGTAATATATTTAAACTCTATATCTGACATGGTACAGGTGTCTTCTTTTTTTAAAGCCCATAACCATGTGTGTGAGGTGTATACTTCTGTTTCAAAGTAGATTTAAGACTACCAAGAAACACTCTGTGTGACCCTGATTTAGCCCACTGCAGTAAATTAAGGATTAAGGAATGCTGCTGTCCTACTGTGTGCCCCAGAAACAGCCCTATTCCTAAACAGGTCTGTTTGAACAGTTGGACAGCAGACGGAGTAGCGTGATATTTACTTACGGTGTTGTAGGCCAGTTGGACAGCAGACGGAGTAGCGTGATATTTACTTACGGTGTTGTAGGCCAGTTGGACAGCAGACGGAGTAGCGTGATATTTACTTACAGTGTTGTTGGACAGCAGACAGAGTAGCGTGATATTTACTTACGGTGTTGTTGGACAGCAGACGGAGTAGCGTGATATTTACTTACGGTGTTGTAGGCCAGTTGGACAGCAGACGGAGTAGCGTGATATTTACTTACGGTGTTGTAGGCCAGTTGGACAGCAGACGGAGTAGCGTGATATTTACTTACGGTGTTGTAGGCCAGTTGGACAGCAGACGGAGTAGCGTGATATTTACTTACGGTGTTGTAGGCCAGTTGGACAGCAGACGGAGTAGCGTGATATTTACTTACGGTGTTGTAGGCCAGTTGGACAGCAGACGGAGTAGCGTGATATTTACTTACGGTGTTGTAGGCCAGTTGGACAGCAGACGGAGTAGCGTGATATTTACTTACGGTGTTGTAGGCCAGTTGGACAGCAGACGGAGTAGCGTGATATTTACTTACGGTGTTGTAGGCCAGTTGGACAGCAGACGGAGTAGCGTGATATTTACCTACGGTGTTGTAGGCCAGTTGGACAGCAGACGGAGTAGCGTGATATTTACTTACAGTGTTGTAGGCCAGTTGGACAGCAGACGGAGTAGCGTGATATTTACTTACGGTGTTGTAGGCCAGTTGGACAGCAGACGGAGTAGCGTGATATTTACTTACGGTGTTGTAGGCCAGTTGGACAGCAGACGGAGTAGCGTGATATTTACTTACAGTGTTGTAGGCCAGTTGGACAGCAGACGGAGTAGCGTGATATTTACTTACAGTGTTTTAGGCCCACGGTGCAAAAGTGATGATGATGATGAGGAGGACAGCGATGATGTTGATAATATTGACATATTTACAGTCCAGGAATTCAAGACAAAAAACTGTTGTAGGCCGTAGTTCAAAAGGTTTCAAGTTGACAAAAAAAAGACAAAGCAGGCTGCTTACAGTAACAACCTAGGCTAAAGGACAAAATGCCCAAACACTGCCAAGCTGCAGAAAGACTCACACAGCTGAGTCGAATACCTGAGAGCTAAAGCAACAGTGCACGTTGTCTATACATGATCAGCCAACCCCATTATTTGTTATATTTTATTGAACCGTTATTTTGACAGGGAGTCAATGCAGAGACCAAGGTCTCTTTTCCGGATGAGCCCTGTGTAGCACCACATAACACATCAAAATACACACAAAAAAACACATTCAACTACACATTTGTATACACAATACAATACACATTACTATACACAACAATACACGAAAAGCAGGGATGTGATCTACGTGACTTCAAAGAGGTCCAGTCAACCTTTTGTTAAAAAAATACAGCGTCTCCTGTGATAAAATGAAGGGTGCTATGAAAAACGGCATCCAGGGGTTTAAGAGGCAGCTGCACTTTGATAAATAGTATCACCGTAATCAATAACAGGTAGAAAGGCTGATAAATAGCATCACCGTAATCAATAACAGGTAGAAAGGCTGATAAATAGTATCACCGTAATCAATAACAGGTAGAAAGGCTGATAAATAGTATCACCGTAATCAATAACAGGTAGAAAGGCTGATAAATAGTATCACCGTAATCAATAACAGGTAGAAAGGCTGATAAATAGTATCACCGTAATCAATAACAGGTAGAAAGGCTGATAAATAGTATCACCGTAATCAATAACAGGTAGAAAGGCTGATAAATAGTATCACCGTAATCAATAACAGGTAGAAAGGCTGATAAATAGTATCACCGTAATCAATAACAGGTAGAAAGGTTGACTGCACAATCTGTTTCCTTCTGACCGGAGAGTGACAAGATCTGTTTCTGTAAAAAAAAAGTCCACTTTAAATCTTAGTTTCTTAACAATCTCAGTCGTCTGTTTTTTTAAACGATAAATAATTGTCAATCCAAATACCAAGGTATTTGTATGCAGAGACTCGTTCGATTATAGAACCATACGATGAGTAAAGATGTAATCCATCTGAGACAATCTTACAAAAACTTGAAAACAACATATATTTAGTTTTGCTCGTATTAAGTACGAGTTTTAAATAAGTAAGAGCTTCCTGTATAACTGCCAAATGGGACTGTAGCCTTGTCACAGCCAGGTCAGCAGTCGGGGCAATTGCGTACATAATAGTATCATCCGCTTATAGATGCAATTTTATGAAGAGCAAATGGTTTAAATAACCTGAAACAGGAAATGGTCCCACAGGACAGGGGTTTTCAAAGTGGGGTCCGAGGTACTGCAGGAGGTCCGTGGACAGATCCCCCCCCAAATAAATATTAATAAAAATATTTAAAAAAGTAATATTACTAACCAGATTAAATGACTTTTGGCCAAGGGATCCATGGAATACGTTTATAGTGTGTAATACAATACAATGTAATATTATTAATCTACAATTTATGTTCTTAACCCTGGGCAACATGGATACTTCACTAATTATACATTTTTCAATGTAATACTTTTTATTGTATTTATTTTTACATAAATGCACTGTAATCGAGGCTTTAAAACTGCAACGTTTTTCTCTCGGCCTCATGACAAAAAGTGTAGAATTGCAGGAAATGAGCTTGAAAACTACAAAAATGTATTTAAAATGTTCCTTTGTTCGGCCACGCACCGCCGAAGTCATAGTTCAACTCCTTGTATGCCATTAAAAAAAAAATCTCACTCAGAGTTGTGTTCTGACTATGAGGGAGTCCCTGGTGAATTTGCTATCACAACAGGGGTCCCCAGTTTGAGAACCCCTGCCATAGGACACACCAACTACAGGTGGATCCACACACATGAAACAAACAGACATTTCAAAACAATATGCAATAAACATTTATTTTACATCAACAAATACAATGCTAATTGGAAATAGTATAATGCATTTTAATTAGCACAAAATATAATATTATCTCACTGACATTTAAAAATGGATTATCCCAAATACCACCCAACATCACGAGACTCAAGCCGGTGAGTAGAACATTTCGGTAAAAGTTTACAAACTAAACAGTGTTTTTTTAGGCAAAAGTAACGACTTGGTCTAAGCAATAATGTTAGGAATCACTATTACTAACACATACAAATGCAAGTTCTCATCTGCACATTAATAAATTGGCAACTTTAATTACACGCAACAGCACTAGAGACAAACAATATGGAGAATGAATGTATCGTCATCTATCACAAATTGATTCTAAAAATACTTTTCATAAGGGGTCGTTTTCAAAAAGGTGGTTTCTTTGGCAACCTGCTAGAGGCCTATGAATTCCCTATGAATTCCCCTTATGACTAATAAATAATAATAAATAAATAAAAATTGCACAGAATTGGAAAGATATGTTAATTCTATGGTGAGGAAAATTATAGATTTTTTTTTTAAATGTTTGTTTTCACGTAGTTTAAGCACTCTGAAGCCTATGTTTGTAAGCATTAGCATTTTCATAGACTTTGACTGGGCGGATTAGCTAGTTAGCTTTGTGGCACAACAGATTGCAAATATCCTAATGTTATCTACACAAAACACTTTGGCACCATTTCTGTCTTTTGTCATTGACATTCTGTGTCTAACAACATTTCCATTTCAAGCATTGATCTTTCAGTGAAAAGTGATACAGCCTGTAGGGATAACGAGCATTAGATACAGTCGAATATGCTAACTAGCTAACCCTCCCAGTCAAAGTATATGAAAATGCTAATGCTCACAAACGTTTTCTTCCGAGTGCTTATACTACGTAAAAACAAATGTTTAAAATGTTTTAAATAATTTTCCTCAACACATAATTAATATTTTAAATGATGTGTACATTATTTAATAGTTCTGACAAAAGTAATTCATATTTAACAATGTTTTGCTTGTTTCTTAATGGGCCGGGAGGAGGAAAACAATCACGTTCGATCAGGAACTTGGTCAAGTGGGCGGGGCATCATAAGGTGAATTTCTTGAACATAACAGATTGTGAATATTTGAAAGACTTTCTCTCTTGGTTGAATTGTAGCATAGGCCTACCGGAAATTGACATTATCCTGTTGATTGTATGAGGCCTTGTAAGCCTTAGCTAGGAAACAGTAGGCTAGCCTAAATGTAGCATATATTTATCCCTGTTGTAGCCTTCTTGTTCCCACTTCACTGTAGGAACAGCTGGTTTTGGAATGTCCAATTTTGGCGTTCATTTGACATGGTTTGAATGTGGTATTATTGGGAGACCAATTTTGAATTTGATATTTTGGCAATATGTTTGAATGAAAGTATAGCATACTTCAAATTAGAATGTCCATGACACATTTAATTTCTGAACACTGATTCTGCCCTTTGACCTACATTATTACTACAGACTTGTTATTAATATTAAAGCATCAAACACACATTGAACATAATCATATGCCTGCTGTTAGGCTGCTCTAAATGAATCATGGTTTAAACACATATTATAATCTGCTCCAGAAGTCGTATTTCACTGCACATTTTGTTTACATAAAAATTCTAGATGATGAGGGTGTTAGGCTACATGATGATGGGTGTTAGGCTACATGATGATGGGTGTTAGGCTACATGATGATGGGTGTTAGGCTACATGATGATGGGTGTTAGGCTACATGATGATGGGTGTTAGGCTACATGATGATGGGTGTTAGGCTACATTATGATGGGTGTTAGGCTACATGATGATGGGTGTTAGGCTACATGATGATGGTGTTAGGCTACATGATGATGGGTGTTAGGCTACATGATGATGGTGTTAGGCTACATGATGATGGGTGTTAGGCTACATGATGATGGGTGTTAGGCTACATGATGAGGGTGTTAGGCTACATGATGATGGGTGTTAGGCTACATGATGATGGGTGTTAGGCTACATGATGAGGGTGTTAGGCTACATGATGATGGGTGTTAGGCTACATGATGAGGGTGTTAGGCTACATGATGATGGTGTTAGGCTACATGATGATGGGTGTTAGGCTACATGATGAGGGTGTTGGGCTACATGATGATGGGTGTTAGGCTACATGATGAGGGTGTTAGGCTACATGATGATGGGTGTTAGGCTACATGATGAGGGTGTTAGGCTACATGATGAGAGTGTTAGGCTACATGATGATGGGTGTTAGGCTACATGATGATGGGTGTTAGGCTAGATGATGATCATGTAGGCTACATGATGATGGGTGTTGGGCTACATGATGATGGGTGTTAGGCTACATGATGATGGGTGTTGGCCTACATGATGAGGGTGTTAGGCTACATGATGAGGGTGTTGGCTACATGATGATGGGTGTTAGGCTACATGATGATGGTGTTAGGCTACATGATGAGGGTGTTAGGCTACATGATGATGGGTGTTAGGCTACATGATGAGGGTGTTAGGCTACATGATGATGGTGTTAGGCTAGATGATGATCATGTAGGCTACATGATGAGGGTGTTAGGCTACATGATGAGGGTGTTAGGCTACATGATGATGGTGTTAGGCTACATGATGATGGGGGATAGGCTACATGATGAGGGTGTTGGGCTACATGATGATGGGTGTTAGGCTACATGATGATGGGTGTTAGGCTACATGATGATGGGTGTTAGGCTACATGATGATGGGTGTTAGGCTACATGATGATGGTGTTAGGCTACATGATGATGGGTGTTAGGCTACATGATGAGGGTGTTAGGCTACATGATGATGGTGTTAGGCTACATGATGATGGGTGTTAGGCTACATGATGAGGGTGTTAGGCTACATGATGATGGGTGTTAGGCTACATGATGATGGGTGTTAGGCTACATGATGAGGGTGTTAGGCTACATGATGATGGTGTTAGGCTACATGATGATGGTGTTAGGCTACATGATGATGGGTGTTAGGCTACATGATGATGGTGTTAGGCTACATGATGATGGGTGTTAGGCTACATGATGAGGGTGTTAGGCTACATGATGATGGGTGTTAGGCTACATGATGATGGGTGTTAGGCTACATGATGAGGGTGTTAGGCTACATGATGATGGGTGTTAGGCTACATGATGATGGGTGTTAGGCTAGATGATGATCATGTAGGCTACATGATGATGGGTGTTAGGCTACATGATGATGGGTGTTAGGCTACATGATGAGGGTGTTGGCCTACATGATGAGGGTGTTAGGCTACATGATGAGGGTGTTGGGCTACATGATGATGGGTGTTAGGCTACATGATGAGGGTGTTAGGCTACATGATGAGGGTGTTAGGCTACATGATGATGGGTGTTAGGCTACATGATGAGGGTGTTAGGCTACATGATGATGGTGTTAGGCTAGATGATGATCATGTAGGCTACATGATGAGGGTGTTAGGCTACATGATGAGGGTGTTAGGCTACATGATGATGGGTGTTAGGCTACATGATGATGCGGGATAGGCTACATGATGAGGGTGTTGGGCTACATGATGATGGTGTTAGGCTACATGATGATGGGTGTTAGGCTACATGATGAGGGTGTTAGGCTACATGATGATGGTGTTAGGCTAGATGATGATCATGTAGGCTACATGATGATGGTGTTAGGCTACATGATGATGGGTGTTAGGCTACATGATGATGGTGTTAGGCTACATGATGAGGGTGTTGGGCTACATGATGATGGGTGTTAGGCTACATGATGATGGTGTTAGGCTACATGATGATGGTGTTAGGCTACATGATGAGGGTGTTAGGCTACATGATGATGGGTGTTAGGCTACATGATGATGGTGTTAGGCTACATGATGATGGGTGTTAGGCTACATGATGATGGGTGTTAGGCTACATGATGAGGGTGTTGGGCTACATGATGATGGGTGTTAGGCTACATGATGATGGTGTTAGGCTACATGATGATGGGTGTTAGGCTACATGATGATGGTGTTAGGCTACATGATGATGGGTGTTAGGCTACATGATGATGGGTGTTAGGCTACATTATGATGGGTGTTAGGCTACATGATGATGGGTGTTAGGCTACATGATGATGGGTGTTAGGCTACATGATGATGGGTGTTAGGCTACATGATGATGGTGTTAGGCTACATGGTGATGGGTGTTAGGCTACATGATGATGGGTGTTAGGCTACATGATGATGGTTGTTAGGCTACATGATGATGGGTGTTAGGCTACATGATGATGGGTGTTAGGCTACATGATGATGGGTGTTAGGCTACATGATGATGGGTGTTAGGCTACATGATGATGGGTGTTAGGCTACATGATGATGGGTGTTAGGCTACATGATGATGGTGTTAGGCTACATGATGATGGGTGTTAGGCTACATGATGATGGTGTTAGGCTACATGATGATGGGTGTTAGGCTACATGATGATGGTGTTAGGCTACATGATGATGGGTGTTAGGCTACATGATGAGGGTGTTAGGCTACATGATGATGGTGTTAGGCTACATGATGATGGTGTTAGGCTACATGATGATGGGTGTTAGGCTACATGATGAGGGTGTTAGGCTACATGATGATGGGTGTTAGGCTACATGATGATGGGTGTTAGGCTACATGATGATGGTGTTAGGCTACATGATGAGGGTGTTAGGCTACATGATGATGGGTGTTAGGCTACATGATGATGGTGTTACATGATGCATAGTTGAATCCAGATATTTTCTAAATGAAGACGGTGTTGTATCCTTATCCTACAGGGTTTGTATCAGTAGCTGATGGTATATTAACCTGAGTGGTGGGTAAAGGCCTGTCTGAAGGGGACATGGTATATTAACCTGAGTGGTGGGTAAAGGCCTGTCTGAAGGGGACAAGGTATATTAACCTGAGTGGTGGGTAAAGGCCTGTCTGAAGGGGACACGGTATATTAACCTGAGTGTTGGGTAAAGGCCTGTCTGAAGGGGACATGGTCTAA
>NW_025533740.1:405000-415000 GCF_020615455.1 Coregonus clupeaformis | reverse complement strand
TAGGCCGACTCATCTTGTTGGCTGACGAAAAGTAAACGTGGACAGTTCGTCCAATATCTTCAATATGCACCTCGGAATTGGATAAGGAGGAGCGCAGCTGCGTCCCAGATGTGTCTGTCTTCACTTGTAGCCTGTGAGAAAGACCCGATCACGTGACAGAGAGCCATGTGAGTGAGAGGTGATTCGGAGCGCTCAGCAACGGCCACTGGTCGCAAAAGGCAGGGATTTTATTTTATTGTGCATTACGGCCACACAAAGGGGACGCCACAATGAAATTCGAGGCGTTATCAAGTGCTTGTCCAATTGTGAATGAGGGACTGATGTAGTGTGTACAGCCTGCGCAAAAAAACTAAGCAGAGCTCATGCCTTTCAAGCAACTTTTTTCAAATCATCATTAGAGTCGCATCGTGCAGCCTTACAATGTATTAAAAATCCAAACATATACCCCAACGTTTGTAGAACAACTAAAATTACATTAATAACTCTAAATTAACCATATAGGAGTACCTGTTTCCTTGTTAACCGCTCAACACAGAATAGCCGCATGTGCGCACTCCCTCAAATCGTTTGGAGAAAACATATTTTCTATTTTATTCAGCTATGTTCAATTGTATTCTTCATACTATAAAATAATATATAAAATAATGCCACGGAATTCTAACCAAATCTTGTCTGCTAAATGAACTAGTGTAGCCCACAGCCATTTGGCATAGCCAGATCAGGACCTAACACAAGGACAACTCAGAGTATGCTATTCTGTTTCTTTAGACCTGTCTAAAATTAATAATGGATTTATTGTGAAGGTGTAGGCTATATTACATGAATTTATTAGACTTTTTAAAATGTAGATGTTCCCAAGGTCTACATCAGTGGCTTGTAGGCTATGTGTGGAAGCCAGGAGATGCTAAATTCGTTTATGTTAATTAACGGTCAATTACCGTGAGACTATTTAGACAGTTATTTGCTTGACAATCACTTGCTGACGAAATGTCATGACCACCACAGCCCTGATTGTGATTCGATACTGTGATCTTATGGTGATTAGATGTTCCAAACATATTGCTCACTATGAGTCTGCTGCAGAGAGACAAGCGAGAGCGTGAGAAAATGAGTTTTGATCAGTCATGGAAATAAAGTATGTTGGATCACTATTTAAAAAGAAGATGGAGAACAAGCTATAAGATGAAAAATACAGGAGTTTTGGCTTGGTATAGAGTCAAATATCGATATAATATTGTCCAAAAATAAAATAATATTACAGTAACATTCTAATGCCAGTCTCTCTCTCTCTCTCTCTCTCTCTCTCTCTCTCTCTCCCCGTCTCTCGCTCTCTCTCTCTCTCTCTCTCTCTCTCTCTCTCTCTCTCTCTCTCTCTCTCTCTCTCTCTCTGTCTCTCTCTCTCTCTCTCTCTCTCTTTCTCCCTCTCTCTCTGTCTCTGTCTGTCTCTCTCTCTCTCTCTCTCTCTCTCTCTCTCTCTCTCTCTCTCTCTCTCTCTCTCGTCTCTCTCTCTCTCTCTCTCTTTCCCCCCTCTCTCTCTCTCTCTCTCTCTCTCTCTCTCTCTCGCTCTCTCTCTCTCTCTCTCTCTCTCTCTCTCTCTCTCTCTCTCTCTCTCTCTCTCTCTCTCTCTCTCTCTCTCTCTCTCTCTGTCTCTCTCTCTCCGTCCTTGTTTGCATTCCCAGAGAATTACCTGCTCTTCTGTTCTCCAGGCTCGTTAACCTTTCCTAATACACTGCATGTATTAACATTTTACTGCAGTGGGTTAAATCAGGGTCACACAGAGTGTTTCTTGGTAGTCTTTAAAAAATCTACTTTGAAACTAAAAATAAATAAAGTAAAATAATGTTTATTAATTATGAAATTATTAAAACTATTAATAACATTCCACCCATGAGGCCACTAGAGGGTGATTTGGTCGTTTGACCACAGGAAAGGGCTGTAATGCCCACAACATACAGCATACCCAGAGCATGTTCTTTATATCACAACACGACAAGACACGACATGACTCGACACGACACGACAACACAACACAACAACACAGTATACCTAGCAGAGGCCTTTTCATCATAGGAATGTACTGCAGCCTTTACATAGATATGCCTTCTGAACTGCATGGTTAGACGTTGATGTAGGACTGGGTGATATATCGTCTTCTTAAGGTACACCATTATGGATCCACATACCGGTATAGATTTTTTTACAATATCCTCAATAAACGTATTTTGATACAGTGCAAAAAATGTTTAAAAGTTCTAATAATTAGACTGTCGGTTTTGTCTTAGTTTGATTGAGCATAAAACAATCAGAATAGAGAAACCCGCCATCCATCAAAAAGAAGAAAGTTACTGTGATATGATATTTTGACCATATCGCCCAGCCCCATGTTGATGTGATTTGGGTATTCAGGTTTAGGGGAATTCCTTATAAGTAGGCAAAGCTAAGGTTTTGTTGCAACGCTAATAAAACCGAGTCACGTACTTCAAAAGCATAATTTGGCCCTGTGGGTATTTCCATGTGGTAAAGGCGACATTGGCGTGCTGCCTTGTATGAAGCCCGAACTGGGCATAGATAACGATCCATAGCCTGGGTCTAAATGAGAAGAGATCTGGATCAATGATGATGATCATCATGGTAACTAAGGTGTTGTTGCTGTGGTAACCCTCCAGAGAGATATTATGCTGTACAGCAACTGACAGAGACATATGAAAGTGTTTCCACGCTACACACACAGCCTGACTCAGAGAAGAAGCTACGCTCTAAAACCGTCCTCATCATCATTACATTTTAGTCATTTAGCAGACGCTCTTATCCAGAGCGACTTACAGTTAGTGAATACATATTTTTGTTTATACTGGCCCCCCGTGGGAATCGAACCCACAACCCTGGCGTTGCAAACACCATGCTCTATCAACTGAGGTACATCCCTGCCGGCCATTCCCTCCCCTACCCTGGACGACGCTTGGCCAATTGTGCGCCGCCCATGAGTCTCCCGGTCGCGGCCGGCTGCGACAGAGCCTGGATTCGAACCAGGATCTCTAGTGGCACAGTTAGCACTGCGATGCAGTGCCTTAGACCACTGCGCCACTCAGTGGATCATCCTCACAAGTTTGGGATCATCATCTCTACCGCAGCTGTTTTTTTTGTTCATAACAGTTTGCGTAACCTTTTCTTCTCACTCGTTTTCCCATATAAGTTCCTTGAACTTTAAAATGTTTGTAAATGTTTAAAAAACGTGTCGCCACAAAATATGTTTTGTGCAGCTTGAATGCATTATGTATACAGTAGCTTTAAAAGTGTGAACGATGCTAGTATGTTCTAGTTCTATAATGCTGCTTTGCCCAGTCACTCTCGATCAACAGACCTCCTGATGACGGATAACAGGAAGTGACAGGAAGTGACAGGAAGGAAGAACTTGTCGAGCTGGTAGATCAGGAGGTGTGTTGATTATGACACACGATTAGGTCAGGAAGAGAACAGGAGGACTTTGAACTCGCAGGTGCCTTGGTGGAAGAGTGGGGTAACATCTCACAGCAAGAACTGGCAAATCTGGTGCAGTCCATGAAGAGGAGATGCACTGCAGTACTTAATGCAGCTGGTGGCCACACCAGATACTGACTGTTACTTTTGATTTTGACCCCCCCCCCCTTTGTTCAGGGACACATTATTCAATTTATGTTAGTCACATGTCTGTGGAACTTGTTCAGTTTATGTCTCAGTTGATGAATCTTGTTATGTTCATACAAATATTTACACGTTAAGTTTGCTGAAAATAAACGCAGCTGACAGTGAGAGGACGTTTCTTTTTTTGCTGTGTTTAGTTAATGTGAAGTCATCTTTCAAATTATAATATTACTATGTTACATACACCAGGCATATTAAACAACACGTCAATATACACTGATCCAATTATTTAAACGAAAGTCAAGGAAGAGTTGCCTTCCCTTGCTAGTAGTAGCTAGCCGGCAGCCTGGCTAGCTAGCTTTAGCCTGGCTAAAAACATAACAAGCCAGCTAGCCTTTTTAGCTTCCCACATCTCCATGTGAAATAATCTAATTTATAATAAAGAAATATGCCCTGGCAAATATTATTTTACTTGTCGGTGTAACCTAAGACATTATCCCGGTTTGATATGTTGCTTGTGTCTTCATTCCCATATCAGCTAAAAATAGATCATCATTGTTTTGGTCACAGAGGAAAAAAGCCCATGGTTAGCTAGTGCAGGTTCTACCATTTAAAAATAGCCTGGAATCACTAGTTATCACTTCTAACAATATACCTTTTTGGTTATCAATGCAAAATATGCTACATTGATGAATAGCCAATATAGTCTATAGATCAGATAAAGGAACTAAGCGACAACTCTGCCCCCACGGCTGCGGATGGAATGATACGGCGTGTCTCAATGTTCAGGTAGTTAAAAAGGTACTTTGAATGCCAGAGCGTATAAAAAAAAGGACCTTTTGTGACCAACAAACGACATTGCAACACTCTGAGTCTGCGTAGAGCTTAACACTAACCCTCTCCTTGCCTCCTCTCCTCTCCTCTCCTCTCCTCTCCTTTCCTCTCCTTTCCTCTCCTTGCCTCGTCTCGTCTCCTCTCCTCTCCTCTCCTCTCCTCTCCTCTCCTCTCCTTTCCTCTCCTTGCCTCGTCTCCTCTCCTCTCCTTTCCTCTCCTTGCCTCGTCTCCTCTTCTCTCCTTTCCTCTCCTTGCCTCGTCTCCTCTCCTCTCCTTTCCTCTCCTTGCCTCGTCTCCTCTCCTCTCCCTTTCCTCTCCTTGCCTCGTCTCCTCTCCTCTCCTTTCCTCTCCTTGCCTCGTCTCCCTCTCCTCTCCTTTCCTCTCCTTGCCTCGTCTCCTCTCCTTTCTTCTCCTTGCCTCGTCTCCTCTCCTCTCCTTTCCTCTCCTTGCCTCGTCTCCTCTCCTTTCCTCTCCTTGCCTCGTCTCCTCTCCTCTCCTTTCCTCTCCTTGCCTCGTCTCCTCTCCTCTCCTTTCCTCTCCTTGCCTCGTCTCCTCTCCTCTCCTCTCCTCTTCTTGCCTCTCCTCTCCTCTCCTCTCCTCTCCTCTCCTCTCCTCTCCTCTCCTCTCCTCTCCTTTCCTCTCCTTGCCTCGTCTCCTCTCCTCTCCTTTCCTCTCCTTGCCTCGTCTCCTCTCCTCTCCTTTCATCTCCTTGCCTCGTCTCCTCTCCTTTCTTCTCCTTGCCTCGTCTCCTCTCCTCTCCTTTCCTCTCCTTGCCTCGTCTCCTCTCCTTTCCTCTCCTTGCCTCGTCTCCTCTCCTCTCCTTTCCTCTCCTTGCCTCGTCTCCTCTCCTCTCCTTTCCTCTCCTTGCCTCGTCTCCTCTCCTCTCCTCTCCTCTTCTTGCCTCTCCTCTCCTCTCCTCTCATCTCCTCTCCTTCTCCTCTCCTCTCCTCTCCTCTCCTCTCCTCTCCTCTCCTCTCCTCTCCTCTCCTCTCCTCTCCTTTCCTCTCCTTGCCTCGTCTCCTCTCCTCTCCTTTCCTCTCCTTGCCTCGTCTCCTCTCCTCTCCTTTCTTCTCCTTGCCTCGTCTCCTCTCCTCTCCTTTCCTCTCCTTGCCTCGTCTCCTCTCCTTTCCTCTCCTTGCCTCATCTCCTCTCCTCTCCTCTCCTCTCCTTTCCTCTCCTTGCCTCGTCTCCTCTCCTCTCCTTTCCTCTCCTTGCCTCGTCTCCTCTCCTCTCCTTTCCTCTCCTTGCCTCGTCTCCTCTCCTCTCCTTTCTTCTCCTTGCCTCGTCTCCTCTCCTCTCCTTTCCCTCTCCTTGCCTCGTCTCCTCTCCTCTCCTTTCCTCTCCTTGCCTCGTCTCCTCTCCTTTCTTCTCCTTGCCTCTTCTCCTCTCCTTTCCTCTCCTTGCCTCGTCTCCTATCCTCTCCTTTCCTCTCCTTGCCTCATCTCCTCTCCTCTCCTTTCCTCTCCTTGCCTCGTCTCCTCTCCTCTCCTCTCCTCTCCTCTCCTTGCCTCGTCTCCTCTCCTCTCCTTTCCTCTCCTTGCCTCGTCTCCTCTCCTCTCCTTTCTTCTCCTTGCCTCGTCTCCTCTCCTCTCCTTTCCTCTCCTTGCCTCGTCTCCTCTCCTTTCCTCTCCTTGCCTCATCTCCTCTCCTCTCCTCTCCTCTCCTTTCCTCTCCTTGCCTCGTCTCCTCTCCTCTCCTTTCCTCTCTCCTTGCCTCGTCTCCTCTCCTCTCCTTTCCTCTCCTTGCCTCGTCTCCTCTCCTCTCCTTTCTTCTCCTTGCCTCGTCTCCTCTCCTCTCCTTTCCTCTCCTTGCCTCGTCTCCTCTCCTCTCCTTTCCTCTCCTTGCCTCGTCTCCTCTCCTTTCTCTCCTTGCCTCGTCTCCTCTCCTTTCCTCTCCTTGCCTCGTCTCCTATCCTCTCCTTTCCTCTCCTTGCCTCGTCTCCTCTCCTCTCCTTTCCTCTCCTTGCCTCGTCTCCTCTCCTCTCCTCTCCTCTCCTCTCCTCTCCTCTCCTCTCCTCTCCTTTCCCCTCCTTGCCTCGTCTCCTCTCCTCTCCTGTCCTCTCCTTGCCTCGTCTCCTCTCCTCTCCTTTCCTCTCCTTGCCTCGTCTCCTCTCCTCTCCTTTCCTCTCCTTGCCTCGTCTCCTCTCCTCTCCTTTCCTCTCCTTGCCTCGTCTCCTCTCCTCTCCTTTCCTCTCCTTGCCTCGTCTCCTCTCCTTTCTTCTCCTTGCCTCGTCTCCTCTCCTCTCCTTTCCTCTCCTTGCCTCGTCTCCTCTCCTTTCCTCTCCTTGCCTCGTCTCCTCTCCTCTCCTTTCCTCTCCTTGCCTCGTCTCCTCTCCTCTCCTTTCCTCTCCTTGCCTCGTCTCCTCTCCTCTCCTCTCCTCTCCTCTCCTCTCCTCTCCTCTCCTCTCCTCTCCTCTCCCTCTCCTCTCCCTCTCCTCTCCTCTCCTCTCCTCTCCTTTCCTCTCCTTGCCTCGTCTCCTCTCCTCTCCTGTCCTCTCCTTGCCTCGTCTCTCTCTCCTCTCCTTTCCCTCTCCTTGCCTCGTCTCCTCTCCTCTCCTTTCCCTCTCCTTGCCTCGTCTCCTCTCCTCTCCTTTCCTCTCCTTGCCTCGTCTCCTCTCCTCTCCTTTCCTCTCCTTGCCTCGTCTCCTCTCCTTTCTTCTCCTTGCCTCGTCTCCTCTCCTCTCCTTTCCTCTCCTTGCCTCGTCTCCTCTCCTTTCCTCTCCTTGCCTCGTCTCCTCTCCTCTCCTTTCCTCTCCTTGCCTCGTCTCCTCTCCTCTCCTTTCCTCTCCTTGCCTCGTCTCCTCTCCTCTCCTTTCCTCTCCTTGCCTTTCACACTTACCCTCCTTTACCCCACTCCCTCGTCCCTCCACTCACCCGCTCCTTTCTTTAGGCCAGGGGCCTGTCGTTCTCAGGTTAGCAGATCCGCCTGTCAATGGAACAGGTGATGGGTTCAACCAATTAAAGGGGAACCGAATTATAACAAGCTGCCTCCCAAATGGCACCCTATTCCTATATGGACCCATATAGACCTGGTCAAAAGTAGTGCACTATATAAGGAATAGGGTGCCATTTGGGACGCACCCTTGAGGAAGTGTGCAGAGCCAGAATGTCAACTGTGTCGGTTTTAAGTCACTGCACCAATTGACTATGAATAAATATTCCTGTTTCTAGATAACAGCTCACACCTCAAAGCATCTTCTCCTGGCTCGGCTGTTTGACCTCATTTCAATCTCTCTCTCTCTCTCTCTCTCTCTCTCTCTCTCTCTCTCTCTCTCTCTCTCTCTCTCTCTCTCTCTCTCTCTCTCTCTCTCTCTCTCTCTCTCTCTCTCTCTCTCTCTTTATCTCTCTCTCTTTATCTCTCTCGCTCCCCCTCTCTCTTTCTCTCATTGTGGGTGTTTCTTGAGCACTAGAAAGACAGGTTATTGCACATGACATGTTGTTTACGCTACAGTGCATTCGGAAAGTATTCAGACCTTTTGACCTTTTCCACATTTTGTTACGTTACAGTCTTATTCTAAAATGGATTACATTGTTTTTTCCCCCTCATCAATCTACACACAATACCCCAAAGAAAAAATAGTTTTTTTTTATACATAAGTATTCAGACCCTTTACTCAGTACTTTGTTGAAGCACCCTTGGCAACAATTACAGCTTCGAGTCTTGGGTATGGCTTGGCACACCTGTATTTGGGGAGTTTCTCCCATTCTTCTCTGCAGATCCTCTCAAGCTCTGTCAGGTTGGATGGGGAGCGTCGCTGCACAACTATTTTCAGGTCTCTCCAGATATGTTCGATCGGGTTCAAGTCCGGGCTCTGGCTGGGCCACTCAAGGACATTCAGAGACTTGTCCCGAAGCCACTTCTGCGTTGTCTTGGCTGTGTGCTTAGGGTCGTTGTCCTGTTGGAAGGTGAACCTTCGCCCCCAGTCTGAGGTCCTGAGCGATCTGGAGCAGGTTTTCATCAAGGATCTCTCTGTATTTTGCTCCGTTCATCTTTCCCTCAATCCTGACTAGTCTCCCAGTCCCTGCCGCTGAAAGACATCCCCACAGCATGATGCTGCCACCACCATGCTTCACCGTAGGGATGGTGCCTGGTTTCCTCCAGACGTGACGCTTGGCATTCAGGCCAAAGAGTTCAATCTTGGTTTCATCAGACCAGAGAATGTTGTTTCTCATGGTCAGAGAGTCCTTTAGGTGCCTTTTGGCAAACTCCAAGTGGGCTGTCATGTGCCTTTTACTGAGGAGTGGCTTCCGTCTACCATAAAGGCCTGATTGGTGGAGTGCTGCAGAGATGGTTGTCCTTCTGGAAGGTTCTCCCATCTCCACATAGGAACTCTGGAGTTCTGTCGACCTCTGTTGTGAGGCTGTAGCCTGCTGTGATGTGATCTCTGTTGTGAGGCTGTAGCCTGCTGTGATGTGACCTCTGTTGTGAGGCTGTAGCCTGCTGTGATGTGACCTCTGTTGTGAGGCTGTAGCCTGCTGTGATGTGATCTCTGTTGTGAGGCTGTAGCCTACTGTGATCTCTGTTGTGAGGCTGTAGCCTGCTGTGATCTCTGTTGTGAGGCTGTAGCCTGCTGTGATGTGATCCCTGTTGTGAGGCTGTAGCCTACTGTGATCTCTGTTGTGAGGCTGTAGCCTGCTGTGATCTCTGTTGTGAGGCTGTAGCCTGCTGTGATGTGACCTCTGTTGTGAGGCTGTAGCCTGCTGTGAACTCTGTTGTGAGGCTGTAGCTTGCTGTGACCTCTGTTGTGAGGCTGTAGCCTGCTGTGAACTCTGTTGTGAGGCTGTAGCCTGCTGTGATCTCTGTTGTGAGGCTGTAGCCTGCTGTGACCTCTGTTGTGAGGCTGTAGCCTGCTGTGATGTGACCTCTGTTGTGAGGCTGTAGCCTGCTGTGAACTCTGTTGTGAGGCTGTAGCCTGCTGTGACCTCTGTTGTGAGGCTGTAGCCTGCTGTGATGTGACCTCTGTTGTGAGGCTGTAGCCTGCTGTGAACTCTGTTGTGAGGCTGTAGCCTGATGTGACCTCTGTTGTGAGGCTGTAGCCTGATGTGACCTCTGTTGTGAGGCTGTAGCCTGCTGTGAACTCTGTTGTGAGGCTGTAGCCTGCTGTGACCTCTGTTGTGAGGCTGTAGCCTGCTGTGACCTCTGTTGTGAGGCTGTAGCCTGCTGTGAACTCTGTTGTGAGGCTGTAGCCTGCTGTGAAGCTGAGGTAGGCTGTCTCAGACTGTGCACCCTGCCCCCCTGCTGCCCTGTGTAGCAGAATCAGTTCAGACTCTGATGCCTCTACACAGTACAACAGCGTTTTCTGTTTTCTAACACCTTCCTACACCTTAATAAAGGAAGGCCATCTCAGCCTGCACCCTGTGACCTGCACGGCAGAATCTGTTGAGATTCTCACACCTCTACATGTGTCTGTTGATGAGAGCACTGCAGCGACAGCCTGCACCCTGTGACCTGTGACCCTGTGCCCCTGTGACCTCTACATGTGTCTGTTGATGAGAGCACTGCAGCGACAGCCTGCACCCTGTGACCTGTGACCCTGTGCCCCTGT
>NW_025533740.1:387500-402500 GCF_020615455.1 Coregonus clupeaformis | reverse complement strand
GATAAACACTGGCATGGTTTAAATAGACTGTCAGTACGTGGCTGGTAAACACTGGCATGGTTTAAATAGACTGTCAGTACGTGGCTGATAAACACTGGCATGGTTTAAATAGACTGTCAGTACATGGCTGATAAACACTAGAATGGTTTAAATAGACTGTCAGTACGTGGCTGATAAACACTGGCATGGTTTAAATAGACTGTCAGTACATGGCTGATAAACACTAGAATGGTTTAAATAGACTGTCAGTACATGGCTGATAAACACTAGAATGGTTTAAATAGACTGTCAGTACGTGGCTGATAAACACTAGAATGGTTTAAATAGACTGTCAGTACGTGGCTGATAAACACTGGCATGGTTTAAATAGACTGTCAGTACATGGCTGATAAACACTAGAATGGTTTAAATAGACTGTCAGTACGTGGCTGATAAACACTAGAATGGTTTAAATAGACTGTCAGTACGTGGCTGATAAACACTAGAATGGTTTAAATAGACTGTCAGTACGTTGCTGATAAACACTAGAATGGTTTAAATAGACAGGCAGTACGTGGCTGATAAACACTAGAATGGTTTAAATAGACTGTCAGTACATGGCTGATAAACACTAGAATGGTTTAAATAGACTATCAGTACGTGGCTGATAAACACTAGAACGGTTTAAATAGACTGTCAGTACGTGGCTGATAAACACTAGAATGGTTTAAATAGACTGTCAGTACATGGCTGATAAACACTAGAATGGTTTAAATAGACTGTCAGTACGTGGCTGATAAACACTAGAATGGTTTAAATAGACTGTCAGTACATGGCTGATAAACACTAGAATGGTTTAAATAGACTGTCAGTACGTGGCTGATAAACACTAGAATGGTTTAAATAGACTGTCAGTACGTGGCTGATAAACACTAGAACGGTTTAAATAGACTGTCAGTACATGGCTGATAAACACTAGAATGGTTTAAATAGACTGTCAGTACGTGGCTGATAAACACTAGAATGGTTTAAATAGACTGTCAGTACATGGCTGATAAACACTAGAATGGTTTAAATAGACTGTCAGTACGTGGCTGATAAACACTAGAATGGTTTAAATAGACTGTCAGTACATGGCTGATAAACACTAGAACGGTTTAAATAGACTGTCAGTACATGGCTGATAAACACTAGAATGGTTTAAATAGACTGTCAGTACGTGGCTGATAAACACTAGAATGGTTTAAATAGACTGTCAGTACATGGCTGATAAACACTGGCATGGTTTAAATAGACTGTCAGTACGTGGCTGGTAAACACTGGCATGGTTTAAATAGACTGTCAGTACATGGCTGATAAACACTAGAATTGTTTAAATAGACTGTCAGTACGTGACTGATAAACACTAGAATGGTTTAAATAGACTGTCAGTACATGGCTGATAAACACTGGCATGGTTTAAATAGACTGTCAGTACGTGGCTGGTAAACACTGGCATGGTTTAAATAGACTGTCAGTACGTGGCTGATAAACACTGGCATGGTTTAAATAGACTGTCAGTACATGGCTGATAAACACTAGAATGGTTTAAATAGACTGTCAGTACATGGCTGATAAACACTAGAATGGTTTAAATAGACTGTCAGTACGTGGCTGATAAACACTAGAATGGTTTAAATAGACTGTCAGTACGTGGCTGATAAACACTGGCATGGTTTAAATAGACTGTCAGTACATGGCTGATAAACACTAGAATGGTTTAAATAGACTGTCAGTACATGGCTGATAAACACTAGAATGGTTTAAATAGACTGTCAGTACGTGGCTGATAAACACTAGAATGGTTTAAATAGACTGTCAGTACGTGGCTGATAAACACTGGCATGGTTTAAATAGACTGTCAGTACATGGCTGATAAACACTAGAATGGTTTAAATAGACTGTCAGTACATGGCTGATAAACACTAGAATGGTTTAAATAGACTGTCAGTACGTGGCTGATAAACACTGGCTTGGTTTAAATAGATTGTCAGTACATGGCTGATAAACACTGGCATGGTTTTAAAACAGTGTACACATTAAACAACTATATGGTAAAGAGAATGAAAGGAATTCACCTTAGCATCCGGCTTCTAGAACTAATGCTGTTTTTCAGCCGTATTCTGTAACGTTGCATTAGCAACAAAAACCCTGCAAAAAAACAAAAGACCAATCATCAAGTTGCTTTGAAGCCTGTGAAGCTGTCGACTCCCCAGCTCTGGTAGCACTCACGGGTTGAATTACTTCCGTCCCAATTGGCACCCTATTCCCTACATGTGTTTGTATGTGTGTTTGTGTGTGTGTGTGTTTGTGTGTGTGTTTGTGTGTGTGTTTGAGTGTGTGTGTGTTTGTGTGTGTGTTTGAGTGTGTGTGTGTTTGAGTGTGTTTGTGTGTATGTGTGTTTGTGTGTGTGTTTGTGTGTTTGTGTGTGTTTGTGTGTGTGTTTGAGTGTGTGTTTGTGTGTGTGTGTGTGTGTTTGTGTGTGTGTGTTTGTGTGTGTGTTTGTGTGTGTGTGTGTGTGTGTGTGTATGTTTGTGTGTGTGTTTGTGTGTGTGTGTGTGTGTGTGTGTGTGTGTGTGTGTGTGTGTTTGAGTGTGTGTTTGAGTGTGTGTGTGTGTGTGTGTGTGTGTGTGTGTTTGTGTGTGTGTGTGTGTGTTTGTGTGTGAGTGTGTGTGTGTTTGAGTGTGAGAAACAAAGCGTTGAGAGCAAAACAGGAGCCCTACTCTGCCTCGATGTTGTCAACCAGCTAATCAGCCGAGGTCTGTTTGACACACACCTTATGGTTTCTTTCTCCACCGTGTAATTTGAGCCCTGCGAGCTCAAACACTGGGTTGACCCCCCGGTGAACCTGTGAGGATGACAGATTTGAGGAACAGAAGCTTTTCATTTAAACCATTTTAATGAATTGTGTCTTTCACCACTAAAGGACTGTAGCCCAGTGTGTTAGTGATGCCAGGGTTGACCCGTAACCGGCAGTCCCCGTGGTTATATCCGCAGGTGGGCGGGTTTAGGGTCATGAAATATTGTGTGGATGAAGGACAGGTGGGTGGCGGGTGTGTGGGTGGTGGGTGGGTGGGTGGGTGGGTGGCGGGTGTGTGGGTGGTGGGTGGGTGGGTTGAATAAAGAGAAAACAATGCATAAAGAATCCATGAATGTATCATTCTTGTGCAACTCATATCTATAGGCTACATTGACTGTTTTCTTTATTTTTATTTGCCGTTGGTGCGTAAGCCTAAGCTTGAGGGCCTAACTGTATGGGCCAAATACACGCCAATCGCCAAATGCTTTTGGGAACTTGGGCAGAAAAAAAGTTAACGTCAATCCCCTGAGGCAGCGTTTCCCCAAACTCAGTCCTGGGGACCCTAATCGGTGCACGTTTTTTTTTTTCTTTTTTTTTGCCTTACCACCACACAGCTGATTCAAAGAATCAACTCATCATCAAGCTTTGATTCTTTGAATCAGCTGTGTAGTGCTAGGGGCAAAAAACGAAACGTTCCCCCCTTGGGGTCCCCAGGACTGAGTTTAAATGAATAAGAGAAAAGCTGTGAAGTGGAGAGTTGAAGATAAAGCGTAGGGAGGACAGAACAGTGGTGTTTGGGGAAAGATTTGGTGAAGTGGTAAAACAGGATGATAGCAGTGCCAGCTGTGTGATGTGTGACGATTGTGAGGCTCTGTACAAATTCGACAGTCACAAGACAAGGGAACTGGTAGCCTACTGTTCAGATGTTTTAAATGGAAATCTGGACACTAACTGTAGATCTATGACCTTTCACATAGCCTAATATAATATTAACTCTTGCAGAATTAAGCAACTCTTGCTGTAAAATGATACACCAAATGTACATTTTGACTTGGGAACAGGTTTTGGGGAAATATGCTTTATTTAATTTTAGCATCTTGAGAGAAGGAAGTTTAGTTTATGTTATTAATAATAAGACTTTTAAAAACAAGCACATGTTAAAACTTTAAAAAAGGACGTACATACACATGAGTAAAATCATGGAGAATAACACACGATAAAGTATGGGACTTATTTCCAATGTGGTCCTCTTGAAACAAGATGGCTGGCAAGAACCAACACGGTTGTACACAGTATGACAGCGAGATATATATATAAAATAAATAAAAACAAAGAAGAAGAAGAATCTATTTCATTATTGCAGTTACGTCGTAGGGGACATTCAGAAGACATCAAACAGTTTTTAACCTTATTTTAAAAGCTGCCCAGAGAGGACATTGTTTTTATGAGCAGAGGCAACTCATTCTACTCTAATGCTCTTGTATAGAAGACAGTACCTTTCCCACCGTTACTCCTGAACCTGTATAAGCACATATTAGCAACACCTGATCTGGTGTTGTGGTTGTGTGCATCCGTAACATGGGGAAAATAGTCAAATGCACGATAAGGGACCATCTGTAAAGGTGCCCTCTTTATCAGCGTAATAAAAGCTGATAGTATTTCAACCACATAAAATATGCATCCAAGCCGAACTGAAATCTTATCAGAAACATGTTGGGTCATTTTCACAGCTTTTAATTCCCTTAAAACAGGTCAAACTGTAATTGGATTTGGATTTTCTCCCCGGTCCCTAAACATATTTGCTGCAAGAGAGAAGCAGAGATAAAAGAGAGAACTTTTCCGATGTCAACTAGATTGAAGCATTCATTCTATCGATGTATGACGTTATCCTGATGAGCAAGGGTTTAATTTAGTCTTCTAGGGCAACAAGTAGGCCACTGACAGAAGAGAAGCTGCATGTATCTAATTATAGACAAGTTGACTAACAGAGAGCCAAACAAAATGTCGGAAATTATAAGCAGGAACAGGCCTATCTAAATTAGGCACAAAAAAACATAATCCCGCAACCCCTGTCAAAAAAAAGAGTTCTGGCATCTCTGACTGTACAGCACATTTTTTATATTAGCGGGTAAGGGTCGGTTGCGGGTCTCAGATTTCCACTTTATCACATACAGTCGGGCTGTTGTGGACGGGTTATTGGCAATTGCGGGCGGATGCGGGTGAACAAACAGCTGACCCCCCGCACCACTACAGTGGTGTTTAAAGATCAGGTGTTGTGGCATTGATGTGTGTGTAGACCATCAACTCGTTGTCTGATAAGAACGGCCATAGCAGGAGTGATACGAAAGACAGGCAAGGGCTTTGTAGGCCTGTGAATGGTAATGCTGATTGAGCTGTCTGTAAACACCTTTTACACGGCTATTACCATCAGGCTGGGTAACAGGTGGAGGGAGGATATCACCATCAGGCTGGGTAACAGGTGGAGGGAGGATATCACTATCAGGCTGGGTAACAGGTGGAGGGAGGATATCACTATCAGGCTGGGTAACAGGTGGAGGGAGGATATCACTATCAGGCTGGGTAACAGGTGGAGGGAGGATATCACTATCAGGCTGGGTAACAGGTGGAGGGAGGATATCACTATCAGGTTGGGTAACAGGTGGAGGGAGGATATCACTATCTGGCTGGGTAACAGGTGGAGGGAGGATATCACTATCAGGCTGGGTAACAGGTCCAGGGAGGATATCACTATCAGGCTGGGTAACAGGTGGAGGATATCACTATCAGGCTGGGTAACAGGTGGACGGAGGATATCACTATCAGGCTGGGTAACAGGTGGACGGAGGATATCACTATCAGGCTGGGTAACAGGTGGAGGATATCACTATCAGGCTGGGTAACAGGTAGAGGGAGGATATCACTATCACGCTGGGTAACAGGTGGAGGGAGGATATCACTATCAGGCTGGGTAACAGGTGGAGTGAGGATATCACTATCAGGCTGGGTAACAGGTGGACGGAGGATATCACTATCAGGCTGGGTAACAGGTGGGGGAGGATATCACTATCAGGCTGGGTAACAGGTGGAGGGAGGATATCACTATCAGGCTGGGTAACAGGTGGACGGAGGATATCACTATCAGGCTGGGTAACAGGTGGAGGATATCACTATCAGGCTGGGTAACAGGTGGAGGGAGGATATCACTATCAGGCTGGGTAACAGGTGGAGGGAGGATATCACTATCAGGCTGGGTAACAGGTGGAGGGGAGGATATCATTATCAGGCTGGGTAACAGGTGGAGGGAGGATATCACTATCAGGCTGGGTAACAGGTGGAGGGAGGATATCACTATCAGGCTGGGTAACAGGTGGAGGGAGGATATCACTATCAGGCTGGGTAACAGGTGGAGGGAGGATATCACTATCAGGCTGGGTAACAGGTGGAGGGAGGATATCACTATCAGGCTGGGTAACAGGTGGAGGGAGGATATCACTATCAGGCTGGGTAACAGGTGGAAGGAGGATATCACTATCAGGCTGGGTAACAGGTGGAGGGAGGATATCACTATCAGGCTGGTTAACAGGTGGAGGGAGGATATCACTATCAGGCTGGGTAACAGGTGGAGGATATCACTATCAGGCTGGGTAACAGGTGGAGGGAGGATATCACTATCAGGCTGGGTGACAGGTGGAGGGAGGATATCACTATCAGGCTGGGTAACAGGTGGAGGGAGGATATATTATATATGTACTGTCTGTTTATTAGGTGGAGGATATATTATATATACAGTGGGGGGAAAAAAGTATTTAGTCAGCCACCAAGTTCTCCCACTTAAAAAGATGAGAGAGGCCTGTAATTTTCATCATAGGTACACGTTACCTATGACAGACAACATTAGAAAAAGAAATCCAGAAAATCACATTGTAGGATTTTTAATGAATTTATTTGCAAATTATGGTGGAAAATAAGTATTTGGTCACCTACAAACAAGCAACATTTCTGGCTCTCACAGACCTGTAACTTCTTCTTTAAGAGGCTCCTCTGTCCTCCACTCGTTACCTGTATTAATGGCACCTGTTTGAACTTGTTATCAGTATAAAAGACACCTGTCCACAACCTCAAACAGTCACACTCCAAACTCCACTATGGCCAAGACCAAAGAGCTGTCAAAGGACACCAGAAACAAAATTGTAGACCTGCACCAGGCTGGGAAGACTGCATCTACAATAGGTAAGCAGCTTGGTTTGAAGAAATCAACTGTGGGAGCAATTATTAGGAAATGGAAGACATATACACTGATAATCTCCCTCGATCTGGGGCTCCACGCAAGATCTCACCCCGTGGGGTCAAAATGATCACAAGAACGGTGAGCAAAAATCCCAGAACCACACGGGGGGACCTAGTGAATGACCTGCAGAGAGCTGGGACCAAAGTAACAAAGCCTACCATCAGTAACACACTACGCCGCCAGGGACTCAAATCCTGCAGTGCCAGACGTGTCCCCCTGCTTAAGCCAGTACATGTCCAGGCCCGTCTGAAGTTTGCTAGAGTGCATTTGGATGATCCAGAAGAGGTTTGGGAGAATGTCATATGGTCAGATGAAACCAAAATAAAACTTTTTGGTAAAAACTCAACTCGTCGTGTTTGGAGGACAAAGAAAGCCGAGTTGCATCCAAAGAACACCATACCTACTGTGAAGCATGGGGGTGGAAACATCATGCTTTGGGGCTGTTTTTCTGCAAAGGGACCAGTACGACTGATCTGTGTAAAGGAAAGAATTAATGGGGCCATGTATCGTGAGATTTTGAGTGAAAACCTCCTTCCATCAGCAAGGGCATTGAAGATGAAACGTGGCTGGGTCTTTCAGCATGACAATGATCCCAAACACACCGCCCGGGCAACGAAGGAGTGGCTTCGTAAGAAGCATTTCAAGGTCCTGGAGTGGCCTAGCCAGTCTCCAGATCTCAACCCCATAGAAAATCTTGGGAGGGAGTTGAAAGTCTGTGTTGCCCAGCGACAACCCCAAAACATCACTGCTCTAGAGGAGATCTGCATGGAGGAATGGGCCAAAATACCAGCAACAGTGTGTGGAAATCTTGTGAAGACTTACAGAAAACGTTTGACCTGTGTCATTGCCAACAAAGGGTATATAACAAAGTATTGAGAAACTTTTGTTATTGACCAAATACTTATTTTCCACCATAATTTGCAAATAAATAAATTAAAAATCCTTTTTTTTCTCATTTTGTCTGTCATAGTTGACGTGTAGCTATGATGAAAATTACAGGCCTCTCTCATCTTTTTAAGTCGGAGAACTTGCACAATTGGTGGCTTACTAAATATGTTTTTTCCCCACTGTATACTGTCTATTTATTAGGTGGAGGGAGGATATATTATATATGTACTGTCTGTTTATTAGGTGGAGGGAGGATATATTATATATGTACTGTCTGTTTATTAGGTGGAGGGAGGATATATTATATATGTACTGTCTGTTTATTAGGTGGAGGGAGGATATATTATATATGTACTGTCTGTTTATTAGGTGGAGGGAGGATATATTATATATGTACTGTCTGTTTATTAGGTGGAGGGAGGATATATTATATATGTACTGTCTGTTTATTAGGTGGAGGGAGGATATATTATATATGTACTGTCTGTTTATTAGGTGGAGGGAGGATATATTATATATGTACTGTCTGTTTATTAGGTGGAGGGAGGATATATTATACAGTGGGGGAAAAAAGTATTTAGTCAGCCACCAATTGTGCAAGTTCTCCCACTTAAAAAGATGAGAGAGGCCTGTAATTTTCATCATAGGTACACGTAAACTATGACAGACAAAATGAGAAAAAAAATTCCAGAAAATCACATTGTAGGATTTTTAATGAATTTATTGGCATATGATGGTGGAAAATAAGTATTTGGTCAATAACAAAAGTTTCTCAATACTTTGTTATATACCCTTTGTTGGCAATGACACAGGTCAAACGTTTTCTGTAAGTCTTCACAAGGTTTTCACACACTGTTGCTGGTATTTTGGCCCATTCCTCCATGCAGATCTCCTCTAGAGCAGTGATGTTTTGGGGCTGTCGCTGGGCAACACAGACTTTCAACTCCCTCCAAAGATTTTCTATGGGGTTGAGATCTGGAGACTGGCTAGGCCACTCCAGGACCTTGAAATGCTTCTTACGAAGCCACTCCTTCGTTGCCCGGGCGGTGTGTTTGGGATCATTGTCATGCTGAAAGACCCAGCCACGTTTCATCTTCAATGCCCTTGCTGATGGAAGGAGGGTTTTCACTCAAAATCTCACGATACATGGCCCCATTCATTCTTTCCTTTACACGGATCAGTCGTCCTGGTCCCTTTGCAGAAAAAACAGCCCCAAAGCATGATGTTTCCAACCCCATGCTTCACAGTAGGTATGGTGTTCTTTGGATGCAACTCAGCATTCTTTGTCCTCCAAACATGACGAGTTGAGTTTTTACCAAAAAGTTATATTTTGGTTTCATCTGACCATATGACATTCTCCCAATCCTCATCTGGATCATCCAAATGCACTTCAGACCGGGCCTGGACATGTACTGGCTTAAGCAGGGGGACACGTCTCGCACTGCAGGATTTGAGTCCCTGGCGGCGTAGTGTGTTACTGATGGTTGGCTTTGTTACTTTGGTCCCAGCTCTCTGCAGGTCATTCACTAGGTCCCCCGTGTGGTTCTGGGATTTTTGCTCACCGTTCTTGTGATCATTTTGACCCCACGGGGTGAGATCTTGCGTGGAGCCCCAGATCGAGGGAGATTATCAGTGGTCTTGTATGTCTTCCATTTTCCTAATAATTGCTCACACAGTTGATTTCTTCAAACCAAGCTGCTTACCTATTGCAGATTCAGTCTTCCCAGCCTGGTGCAGGTCTACAATTTTGTTTTTGGTGTCCTTTGACAGCTCTTTGGTCTTGGCCATTGTGAAGTTTGGAGTGTGACTGTTTGAGGTTGTGGACAGGTGTCTTTTATACTGATAACAAGTTCAAACAGGTGCCATTAATACAGGTAACGAGTGGAGGACAGAGGAGCCTCTTAAAGAAGAAGTTACAGGTCTGTGAGAGCCAGAAATCTTGCTTGTTTGTAGGTGACCAAATACTTATTTTCCACCATAATTTGCAAATAAATTCATTAAAAATCCTACAATGGGATTTTCTGGATTTTTTTTTCTCAATTTGTCTGTCATAGTTGACGTGTACCTATGATGAAAATTACAGGCCTCTCTCATCTTTTTAAGTGGGAGAACTTGCACAATTGGTGGCTGACTAAATACTTTTTTTCCCCACTGTATATGTACTGTCTGTTTATTAGGTGGAGGGAGGATATATTATATATGTACTGTCTGTTTATTAGGGGGCTTTTACAAACTGGGAAACAGACAGGTTGTTGTCTTTTTAAATCCGGCCTGGCAGTCTCTTTGTGTGTGTGTGTGTGTGTGTGGTGTGTGTGTGTGTGTGCTGTGTGTATGTGTGCGTGCGGTGTGTGTGTGTGTGTGCGGTGTGTGTGTGTGTGTGTGTGTGTGTGTGTGTGTGTGTAGTGTGTGTGTGTGGTGTGTGTGTGTTTTTGTGGTTTGTGTGAGTGTGTGTGTAGTGTGTGTGTGTGTGTGTGTGTGGTGTGTGTGTGTGTTTGTGTGGTGTGTGTGGTGTGTGTGTGTGTGTGTAGTGTGTGTGTGTGGTGTGTGTGTGTGTTTGTGTGGTGTGTGTGGTGTGTGTGTGTGTGTTTGTGTTTGTGTGGTGTGTGTGGTGTGTGTGTGTGTTTGTGTGGTGTGTGTGGTGTATATGTGTGTGTGTGGTGTGTGTGTAGTGTGTGTGTAGTGTGTGTGTAGTGTGAGTGTATGTAGTGTGTAGTGTGTGTGGTGTGTGTGTGTGTGTGTTTGTGTGGTGTGTGTGGTGTATATGTGTTTGTGTGGTGTGTGTGTAGTGTGTGTGTAGTGTGTGTGTAGTGTGAGTGTATGTAGTGTGTAGTGTGTGTGTGTGTGTGTGTGTGTGTGTGAGGTCTCTGGAAGGTCATTACTGTGTGATGGTCAGAGCTTGCTGCCCAACACGCTGCACACTGCCAAGCTCTCAAGATGAAGCCTTGGCAAAGCCCTCTTCTCTTAGCCCTCTGCCCTCTGCCCTCTGCCCTCTGCCCTCTGCCCTCTGCCCTCTGCCCTCTATTCCTCCTCTCTCTCTGCCTCCCTCCCACTCCCTTCTCTCTCCCTCCGTCTCTCTGTAGCACTCTCTCCATCCCCCTCTCCCCCTCTCTCCTTCTCTCCCCCCTCCCCCACATGTAAGCATGCCACAGTGCAGACACACACGAGGGACTGGGTGGTTGGATGAGGTATACATTACACCCTGGAGGGACTGGGTGGTTGGATGTAATCCTCTTCCCTCTTCTCATCCTCAGAGACTAACCCCAGGTCAGCAGAAGGTCAAGCCCACTGCCCTGCCGAAGTTAGAGGTCAGGGGTTAAAGGTCATGTCCTGTTGACCCTGCGTGTGAGATAAGCAGCTAGGCTGGGAGCAGTGAACCCCTGGTAGTAGCACTTGGCTCTGGACCTTGGTTGTTGTTGGCAGCTTGTCAGGCTGAGCAGAGCTGGACAGCAGGAGGTAGCTATGATGTGCTGTGTTATCCAGGCAAGCTGTGTGTGTCTGATACGTCCAGGCGGACTGGGCTATGACTTCTTCCTGTGAACCTCACTGACACCCCATGCAACACTGAATGTGAAGAGGCTTCGTAGCCTGGGGAAAAGATCCAGTTGATAGTGTTGTTAATGTTATCCAGGTTATTAGAACCAAGTGGACAGAATGGGTTTGGTTGTTGTTATTATCAGTCGATGATCCTCAGATTTTATGGGACGCCGTTAAAGGTTTTATTAAAAACAATGCAAGTGCATTTGCATCTAGGCTGAATAAATCACAATTAAAGAAGATTGGAAAAGTTGTTCATGACGTTAGAGCGACTACTCTCTTCCAAGTCAAGACAGAACTAAATCTTTTGAAAAGACAGAGAGCAGAATTTGCCATCCATGGAGTTAGATTCAACCAGTACTGCCAAGGTAATCGACCCAGTCATCTACTGGCTAACAAGCTACACAGTGATGATCAATTAGCTGATATTGCAACTATTGAATCTGAAACAGGTTGATTACTATCAGAACCCAAATTAATCAACCAAAGATTTTCCCGTTTCTATAAAGAATTGTACACCTCTGATTGTAAATCCACACCAAGCCAGATTGAGTCTTTTTTAAAAAATATATAAGAACTCCTCTTCTCTCAAGTGAGGAAGCCGGCTTGCTGGGAGCCCACGTCTCTCTCCATGAACTCAGAAGGGGCATTGGATAACATGAATAAAGGCTAATCTCCTGGTTTACATTTACATTTTAGCAGACGCTCTTATCCAGAGCGACTTACAGTTAGTGAGTGCATTTCTTTTGTTTTGTATTATTTTTTTTATTTTTTTTCATACTGTCCCCACGTGGGAATCAAACCCACAACCCTGGCGTTGCAAACACCATGCTCTATCAACTGAGCTAGCTCCCTGGTTGTGACGGTATTCCTCCTGAGGTCTATTTAAAATGTTGGAACCAATTAGGTCCACTGTTAGTTGAAGTGATGAACACAGCCGTTCACTGAGGTTCATTTGGAAGGGATGTAAATACACCACTAATTTCTCTTTTATTAAAAAAAGGTGAGGATGCCACCCAGTCGTCTCACTATCGCCCCCTATCTTTGATAAACACATACTGTATAAGGAATTATTTTCTGTCGTCCCGTCTCAACACTTACTTACCCAAATTATCTGGACCAAATCGGGTTTGTTAAAAAAATTATTATCCTCAGAAAACCTCCGTCATCTATTACATATCTGACATACTTTAATCGGAAACCAAAACTCCTTGGGCAGTTCTGTCTCTCAATGCAGAAAAAGCTTTTTTAAATAGACTAGAATGGTCTTTGGTCGGTTTTGGAACATATGGGACTTGGCTCTAATTTAATGAATTTGATGTAAAATACTGTATGCCAATCCCTCGGCCATAGTAATAACAGGAATTACCTGGCTCTATTCTGTTCAGAATAACTAGAAGGAGCAGGCAAGGTGATCCCATCTCACCTTTATCGTCTATGGAGCCACTGGCTCAGGCAATTCGACAATCAAAAGAAATTACACCAATATCTCTCAATTCCACGGATCACGTCATCTAATTATACGCCGACGATATCTTACTTTATCTAGACAATGTACCTCAATCCCTCCCAAAAGCTTTGAAGATCATTTGACAAATTCAGCTCCATCTAAGGTTATAAATTAAATCTAACCAAATCAGCCTCTCAAGACCTCAATGGAGGACTCCATATCTACTTATGGAATCCCAATCATTTCCCATTTTAAATATTTGGGAATAGATATATTTCCTTTCCTCAGATAAAACCATTGCCAGAAACTTTAACAGAACACTCAAAACAATTAAATCCGACCCCAGTAGATGGACTAACATCCCAGTGGCTTTAACCGGCAGAATATCTATTGTCAAAATGAATGTATTGCCACAGTTGAATTTCTGTAGTTTAATGCTTCCTTTGTCTCCCCCTTCTGGCTATGCTGATAAAATCCATAGTGCGGTTTCAAAATGTATATGGCAAAGTAAGCGATCCCGGATAAAATTAACAAACTTGCAAAGAGGTAAAGACGTAGGATTACTCTCCGTACTAAACTTTAAATTGTATTTCCAGGCACTGGCATTTTGTCCCATCCTAAATGGCCCTGGAAGAGGTGGTCTCCACTGATATATCCCTTAAACAATGTAATATGGTGTCTGCTATTGCCCTGGAAGAGGTGGTCTCCACTGATATATCCCTTAAACAATGTAATATGGTGTCTCCTATAGCCCTGGAAGAGGTGGTCTCCACTGATATATCCCTTAAACAATGTAATATGGTGTCTCCTATTGCCCTGGAAGAGGTGGTCTCCACTGATATATCCCTTAAACAATGTAATATGGTGTCTCCTATTGCCCTGGAAGAGGTGGTCTCCACTGATATATCCCTTAAACAATGTAATATGGTGTCTCCTATAGCCCTGGAAAGGTGGTCTCCACTGATATATCCCTTAAACAATGTAATATGGTGTCTCCTATAGCCCTGGAAGAGGTGGTCTCCACTGATATATCCCTTAAACAATGTAATATGGTGTCTCCTATTGCCCTGGAAGAGGTGGTCTCCACTGATATATCCCTTAAACAATGTAATATGGTGTCTCCTATTGCCCTGGAAGAGGTGGTCTCCACTGATATATCCCTTAAACAATGTAATATGGTGTCTCCTATTGCCCTGGAAGAGGTGGTCTCCACTGATATATCCCTTAAACAATGTAATATGGTGTCTCCTATTGCCCTGGAAGAGGTGGTCTCCACTGATATATCCCTTAAACAATGTAATATGGTGTCTCCTATTGCCCTGGAAGAGGTGGTCTCCACTGATATATCCCTTAAACAATGTAATATGGTGTCTCCATGTTGGCAGGGTGGGGTTGGGGAATGGGAGGTTGGGGGTGGAGACATGTTGGCTGGGTGGGGTTGGGGAATGGGAGGTTGGGGGTGGAGACATGTTGGCTGGGTGGGGTTGGGGAATGGGAGATTGGGGGTGGAGACATGTTGGCTGGGTGGGGTTGGGGAATGGGAGGTTGGGGGTGGAGACATGTTGGCTGGGTGAGATTGGGGGAATGGGAGGTTGGGGGTGGAGACATGTTGGCTGGGTGGAGTTGGGGGAATGGGAAGGGAGATTGGGGGTGGAGACATGTTGGCTGGGTGAGATTGGGGGAATGGGAGGTTGGTGGTGGAGACATGTTGGTTGGGTGAGATTGGGGAATGGGATGGGAGGTTGGGGTGGAGACATGTTGGCTGGGTGAGATTGGGGGAATGGGAGGTTGGTGGTGGAGACATGTTGGTTGGGTGAGATTGGGGGAATGGGAGGTTGGTGGTGGAGACTTGGTGAGATTGGGGAATTGGTTGGAGACATGTTGGCTGGGTGAGATTGGGGGAATGGGAGGTTGGTGGTGGAGACATGTTGGTTGGGTGAGATTGGGGAATGGGATGGGAGGTTGGGGTGGAGACATGTTGGCTGGGTGGAGTTGGGGGAATGGGATGGGAGGTTGGGGTGG
>NW_025533740.1:365000-382500 GCF_020615455.1 Coregonus clupeaformis | reverse complement strand
AGACTGAGGGTTAGAGAGAGGAGAGAGGTAGAGACTGAGGGTTAGAGAGAGGAGAGAGGTTGAGACTGAGGGTTAGAGGAGAGAGGTTGAGACTGATGGTTAGAGAGAGGAGAGAGGTAGAGACTGATGGTTAGAGAGAGGAGAGAGGTTGAGACTGATGGTTAGAGAGAGGAGAGAGGTAGAGACTGAGGGTTAGAGAGAGGAGAGAGGTAGAGACTGAGGGTTAGAGAGAGGAGAGAGGTTGAGACTGAGGGTTAGAGGAGAGAGGTTGAGACTGATAGTTAGAGAGAGGAGAGAGGTAGAGACTGATGGTTAGAGAGAGGAGAGAGGTAGAGACTGAGGGTTAGAGAGAGGAGAGAGGTAGAGACTGATGGTTAGAGAGAGGAGAGAGGTAGAGACTGATGGTTAGATAGAGGAGAGAGGTAGAGACTGATGGTTAGAGAGAGGAGAGAGGTAGAGACTGAGGGTTAGAGAGAGGAGAGAGGTAGAGACTGAGGGTTAGAGAGAGGAGAGAGGTAGAGACTGATGGTTAGAGAGAGGAGAGAGGTAGAGACTGAGGGTTAGAGAGAGGAGAGAGGTAGAGACTGATGGTTAGAGAGAGGAGAGAGGTAGAGACTGATGGTTAGAGAGAGGAGAGAGGTAGAGACTGAGGGTTAGAGAGAGGAGAGAGGTAGAGACTGAGGGTTAGAGAGAGGAGAGAGGTAGAGGCTGATGGTTAGAGAGAGGAGAGAGGTAGAGACTGAGGGTTAGAGAGAGGAGAGAGGTAGAGACTGATGGTTAGAGAGAGGAGAGAGGTTGAGACTGAGGGTTAGAGAGAGGAGAGAGGTAGAGACTGATGGTTAGAGGAGAGAGGTAGAGACTGAGGGTTAGAGAGAGGAGAGAGGTAGAGACTGAGGGTTAGAGAGAGGAGAGTGGGAGTTTTTAAAAAATAATTAACACCAGAGGAATAAATATATAATGCACAAGAATGGAGTTAAATACAGGAAGTACCAGTACCAGATCAATGTGCAGAGGTATGAGGTACTTGAGGTAGGTATGTACATGAAGGCAGGGTAAAGTGACCAGCCACAGTAGGGTGGCTCTAATCGTACACAGTTAAGGCATAAGTTAATCAGGTTGGTCTCTTGAACTTCCAGCTGAAAAGACCAGAAGTTAATCAGGTTGGTCTCTTGAACTTCCAAAGCTGAAAAGACCAGAAGTTAATCAGGTTGGTCTCTTGAACTTCCAAAGCTGAAAAGACCAGAAGTTAATCAGGTTGGTCTCTTGAACTTCCAGCTGAAAAGACCAGAAGTTAATCAGGTTGGTCTCTTAAACTTCCAAAACTGAAAAGACCAGAAGTTAATCAGGTTGGTCTCTTGAACTTCCAAAGCTGAAAAGACCAGAAGTTAATCAGGTTGGTCTCTTGAACTTCCAGCTGAAAAGACCAGAAGTTAATCAGGTTGGTCTCTTGAACTTCCAGCTGAAAAGACCAGAAGTTAATCAGGTTGGTCTCTTGAACTTCCAAAGCTGAAAAGACCAGAAGTTAATCAGGTTGGTCTCTTGAACTTCCAGCTGAAAAGACCAGAAGTTAATCAGGTTGGTCTCTTGAACTTCCAAAGCTGAAAAGACCAGAAGTTAATCAGGTTGGTCTCTTGAACTTCCAGCTGAAAAGACCAGAAGTTAATCAGGTTGGTCTCTTGAACTTCCAGCTGAAAAGACCAGAAGTTAATCAGGTTGGTCTCTTGAACTTCCAGCTGAAAAGACCAGAAGTTAATCAGGTTGGTCTCTTGAAACCAGGCCAAGTCACTTCTTCATCTTAATGTGGTCTGAGACATCTCAAAACACATTACCTCTGACTGACAGGATATCTTCTCTCCATCCTCTTAATCCCTCCATTCCTCTCCTCTCCCTGGCACTCAGTGTGTCTGCTGCAGTGTTAGGCCTATTTCCTGATGCCTCGCTATAAATGGATTTAGTACAATAGGAATTCATTTGGCCTCCTCACAGCAGCGAGTACAGATTATGGATTAATCCTCTGGCTCTATTATTTACAGAGTGATGTGTGGTAATCAGGTGATTCGTGTTTTAATAGACCTAACCTTTTTCAAGGTGGTCCGTCACCTAGTTACCCTGCCTTTTCTATTGATTGGTTTCACAGTATGGAGGCACACAGCAAATTGAGTTATTGATTATTGCTGTGACGTGTTTTCAGTCATGGTAGGGGTTCTTACTCTCTGGCTCTTTCACTTCCTCTCTTCTTCTCTCCCCCCCCCCCCCCCTCGCTCTCTCTCTCTCTCTCTCTCTCTGTCTCTCTGTCTCTCTCTCTCCACCCCCCCCCTCTCTCTCTCTCTCTCTCTCTCTGTCTCTCTGTCTCTCTCCCCCTATCTCTCTCTCCCCCTCTCTCTCTCTCTCTCTGTCTCTCTGTCTCTCTCTCTCCACCCCCCCTCTCTCTCTCTCTCTCTCTCTCTCTCTCTCTCTCTGTCTGTCTCTCTGTCTCTCTCCCCCTCTCTCTCTCCCCCTCTCTCTCTCTCTCTGTCTCTCTGTCTCTCTCTCTCCACCCCCCCCTCTCTCTCTCTCTCTCTCTGTCTCTCTGTCTCTCTCCCCCTCTCTCTCTCTCTGTCTCTCTATCTCTCTCTCTCTCTCTCTCTCTCTCTCTCTCTCTCTCTGTCTCTCTGTCTCTCTCCCCCTCTCTCTCTCTCTGTCTCTCTCTCTCTCTTTCTCTCTCTCTCTCTTTGTCTCTCTCTCTCTCTCTCTCTCTCTCTGTCTCTCTATCTCTCTCTCTCTCTCTGTGTGTCTCTCTCTCTCTCTCTCTCTCTCTCTCTCTCTCTCTCTCTCTCTCTCTCTCTCTCTCTCTCTCTCTCTCATTTTCAATTTCAATTTAAGGAGCTTTATTGGCATGGGAAACATATGTTTACATTGCCAAGGCAAGTGAAATAGCTGATAACAAAAGTGAATTAAACAATAACAAAATTAACATTAAGCATTACACTCACAAAAGTTCAAAAATAATAAAGACATTTCAAGTGTCCTATTATGTACAGTTGAAGTCGGAAGTTTACATACAAGTGGTTTAAGGGGAAACATTTAAATGTCTTGGAATGGCCTAGTCAAAGCCCAGACCTCAATCCAATTGAGAATCTGTGGTATGACTTAAAGATTGCTGTACACTAGCAGAACCCATCCAACTTGAAGGAGCTGGAGCAGTTTTGCCTTGAAGAAATGGCAAAAGTCCCAGTGGCTAGATGTGCCAAGCTTATAGAGAAATACCCCAAGAGACTTGCAGCTGTAATTGCTGCAAAAGGTGACTCTACAAAGTATTGACTTTGGGGGGTTGAATACTTATGCAAGTTTTCTGGTTTTTTTGGTCTTATTTCTTGTTTGTTTCACAATAAAAACTATGTTGCATCTTCAAAGTGGTAGGCAAAGTGTAAATCAAATGATACAAACCCCCAAAAATCAAATTTAATTCCAGGTTGTAAGGCAACAAAATAGGAAAAATGCCAAGGGGGGAGAATACTTTCGCAAGCCACTGTATGTGAGTTGATCAAAATTGGGTTTGTTTTCGAATTATTTGTGGGTCTGTGCAATCTGTGGGAAGTATGTGTCTCTATATGGTCATACATTTGGCAGGAGGTTAGGAAGTGCAGCTCAGTTTCCACCTCATTTTGTGGGCAGTGTGCACATAGCCTGTCTTCTGTTGAGAGCCAGGTCTGCCTACGGCGGCCTTTCTCAATAGCAAGGCTATGCTCCCTGAGTCTGTACATAGTCAAAGCTTTCCTTAAGTTTGGGTCAGTCACAGTGGTCAGGTATTCTGCCACTGTGTACTCTCTGTTTAGGGCCAAATAGCATTCTAGTTTGTTCTGTTTTTTTTGTAAATTCTTTCCAATGTGTCAAGTAATTATCTTTTTGTTTTCTCATGATTTGGTTGGGTCTAATTCTGTTGCTGTCCTGGGGCTCTGTGGGGTCTGTTTGTGTTCTCTCTCTCTCTCTCTCTCTCTCTCTCTCTCTCTCTCTCTCTCTCTCTCTCTCTCTCTCTCTCTCTCTCTCTCTCATTCTCTCCATTCCCTGAAACAACAGAAGAGAACCACCACTACCTCATAGAGACCCCCTGGAAGTCTCCTTTATGTTCTATTAAAACTGAGTTGTAGTGATTTTAATGAGCACAGTGCATCTGATGGAAATAATTGACTACATAGCGACTGCATAAAAACATACTGCAGCATTACAGAGAGAGATAGGGAGAGAGAGAGAGAGAGAGAGAGAGAGAGAGAGAGAGACAGAGGGAGAGAGAGAGAGAGAGAGAGAGAGAGAGAGAGAGAGAGAGAGAGGCGAGAGAGAAAGACATTACATTGGTACTTTGATCACGTCTCTTGATTTATGGGGGCATTAAAGGGCCGGTGCATGCGTTTGCATTTTACATGTGATGCATTTGATGTATTTCCTTGTTGCGTGGAGAGATGTTGCAGATGATTATTCACACTTTTCTGCAAAAGTCAGTTGTTTCCAGTGACTCTCAGGCCTGCCAATGTGCCAGTCTGAACCAATATTACAACCCAAACCCAAGTTATGTCCTGTTGGAATTAGATCAACGATGTTGTATGGTTGGCTCAGTGTTTTTTTGGGGGGGCAATTGTCTAATTTAGACAGCGGAGACAATATGGTATGTAAATATGTTAATGTATTTAATGAACAATTCAGTGCCTGAGATGATCATGCCGTTAAAAATGCCGTTAAAAGTTAGTTTTGACTCTGTTACATCATAATAAAATGTAAATACATGTAAAATAATCTGACCATCTGGAGCACAGCTTGTGTCTTGAGGTTAATTAAATATTTTATGATCCTACTGTCTTCTCTCCTCTAGCTGATTCACATGGAAGTGGATTTACTGTTTTTCAATCATTTCATTATTAGGCAGAATATCACCCTTTTTTTACGTTGTAAATAGAAAAACCCATTCACCTCTGGCTCTTTACATTGATATTGCATTGGTAATTAAGCCAGTTTCCTTCAGCCAGTCAACATTTACATTTAAGTCATTTTAGCAGACGCTCTTATCCAGAGCGAGTTACAGGAGCAATTAGGGTTAAGTGCCTTGCTCAAGGTCACATCGACAGATTTTTCACCTAGTCGGCTCGGGGATTAGAACCAGCGACCTTTCGGTTACTGGCACAACGCTCTTAACCACTAAGCTACCTGCCGCCCCGGAACACACACACACACACACACGCTGGATGACGCCAGTCCTCAGAGACGTGAAGTGTGTGTTGGTGTAGACAGGACTACCAGTGGATGTAGACAGGACTACCAGTGGATGTAGACAGGACTACCAGTGGAGGTAGACAGGACTACCAGTGGGGGTAGACAGGACTACCAGTGGGGGTAGACAGGACTACCAGTGGGGGTAGACAGGACTACCAGTGTTTGTAGACAGGACTACCAGTGGGGGTAGACAGGACTACCAGTGGGGGTAGACAGGACTACCAGTGGGGGTAGACAGGACTACCAGTGTGTGTAGACAGGACTACCAGTGGGGGTAGACAGGACTACCAGTGGGTGTAGACAGGACTACCAGTGTTTGTAGACAGGACTACCAGTGGGGGTAGACAGGACTACCAGTGGGGGTAGACAGGACTACCAGTGGGGGTAGACAGGACTACCAGTGTTTGTAGACAGGACTACCAGTGGGGGTAGACAGGACTACCAGTGTCTGTAGACAGGACTACCAGTGGGGGTAGACAGGACTACCAGTGGGGGTAGACAGCACTACCAGTGTTTGTAGACAGGACTACCAGTGTGTGTAGACAGGACTACCAGTGTTTGTAGACAGGACTACCAGTGGGGGTAGACAGGACTACCAGTGTTTGTAGACAGGACTACCAGTGGGGGTAGACAGGACTACCAGTGTTTGTAGACAGGACTACCAGTGGGGGTAGACAGGACTACCAGTGGGGGTAGACAGGACTACCAGTGTGTGTAGACAGGACTACCAGTGGGGGTAGACAGGACTACCAGTGGGGGTAGACAGGACTACCAGTGTGTAGACAGGACTACCAGTGGGGGTAGACAGGACTACCAGTGTGTAGACAGGACTACCAGTGGGGGTAGACAGGACTACCAGTGTGTAGACAGGACTACCAGTGTGTGTAGACAGGACTACCAGTGGGGGTAGACAGGACTACCAGTGGGGGTAGACAGGACTACCAGTGTGTAGACAGGACTACCAGTGGGGGTAGACAGGACTACCAGTGTGTAGACAGGACTACCAGTGGGGGTAGACAGGACTACCAGTGTGTAGACAGGACTACCAGTGCATATATCTTGATTTACTCCCTCCTGTCAGTAGACCATTAGGGGACTGCTTCCCAAATGGCACCCTATATAGTGCACTACTTTTTACCAGGACCCAAAGGACTCTTGTCAAAAGTAGTGCACCTTATAGGGAATAGGGTGCCGTTTGGGATGTAGACTAGGTGTTGCTGCCTCCGTTACCTCCTGCCTCATCCTGACACTGCCAGCTGACACAAATTGCCAGATTTACATGGGATGGCTGACCTGTCAATCAGGCTGATGGGTGCCTAATGGTGATCCTGACAAATGAGACACGCCATCTACCAGGATTATCAACAACTAATTCCCATGGCTGCAAGCACGCACACACACGCGCGCATGCACACACAGACACACACACACACACCAATCTGAATGCTTTGAGCGGAGGCCCTGCTTGGCGTCAGTGAGAAGGTAAGGTAACACCCTGTTGAGATTGGAATTTGAGCCACAGGTAGCTATTCAACCTCTGCAGCAGGGGCTCTGTGTGAGTTAAATCACAGTAGTCAGTCACCGCCTGGGAAATATGGTTCAGTACTGGGAATGTTCCCTACGTTTCAGTCACCGCCTGGGAAATATGGTTCAGGGAATGTTTCCTATTATGTGTTTGTCAGAGTGAAGTGGCCTCCCACTAGCAACCAGCAGTCCATTTAGAGACTGCTTGTTTTGAAGCCTGTCATGCAAAACAATATTTTATATGGTAGGCATTTATGGGCTTATAAATGATTTTTGAAACATCTGTGTAGGGCTTATGAAGACTCTATGAATGGTCTTGAAAGCCTGATCTGTTTCCATATTCTCAGATAAACATTTTGTTTCAAAGAATCACAAGATCCAGATCCTGTCCCTGCATGTGAATATTATCTCATTATATTCCTAGTAATAATCCCAATATTTTACAGCTGTTCTGTTCTGCCAAAGTCACTATTAGTTCTCCTCCCCAGTAAGTGTCTAATTGTCCTCAGGCCTCCAGCTGCTGAGCTCCATGACCCTGTGTGTCCTGACACAGCTAGTCCAACAGAGAGCTCTGTTTTGGGCCAGGCTCCAGCTCCCTGACTCCTGGGAGGTCTCTCTCTTCCAGACCTCCACTGATCCCACATAGCAAAATGATTTTTAATCATGTCCGCTCTGTGTGTGTGTGTGTGTGTGTTCAATCATGTGTCATCTACAGTCTACTACAGGATATCAGTACTGTTCTGTCAATTATAGCTCTACTGTAGATCCCATATTACAGGATGTCAGTATTGTACGGCTCAGTCAGGCTGGTTATAATCATAACAGGATGAGGTCATCCTACTGTCTTCCCATGGTGATGTCATTTCCTCCATAAACAGCATGACTTCCTCTCCTCTGAGGCTCATATCAGCTGACACACGCGCACAGACACGCACACACACACACACACACACACACACACACACACACACACACACACACACACACACACACACACACACACACACACACACACACACACACACACTGTGAGGAAGGTATCATACAGACACACACGCACATTGTGAGGTTCGTATCAGCTGACATCATACTGGATGCAGCCCATTGGTGCAGAGAGGACAGGCAGCGCCTAGGAAAATATGGGCTGGGATGTTATGGTTGGGAGGAGTATTAACGTGTGTGTGTGTGTGTGTGTGTGTGTGTGTGTACGTGCGTTGTTGTTGAAGGAAAATGTGGTAGACATGTGCGCTCATGTTAGAAGTTCATAACCTCTACCTTACACCCAATATTTAGTTATTCAAACAAACCTCATGTGATATCACCCCACTCAGCCCTAAATGAAAATAGCGTGTAACCCTAATAGCATTCTATTCCCTATATAGTGCACTACTTTTGACCGGATCCCCATGGGCCCTGGTCAAAAGTAGTGCACTAAATAGGAAACAGGGTGCCATTTGGGACACAGCTGTACAATATGAGTTGGTGTATAATCTGACAGAGGTTTGAGTTGGTGTATAATCTGACAGGTTTGAGTTGGTGTATAATCTGACAGGTTTGAGTTGGTGTATAATCTGACTGGTTTGAGTTGGTGTATAATCTGACAGAGGTTTGAGTTGGTGTATAATCTGACAGGTTTGAGTTGGTGTATAATCTGACAGGTTTGAGTTGGTGTATAATCTGACAGAGGTTTGAGTTGGTATATAATCTGACAGAGGTATGAGTTGGTGTATAATCTGACAGGTTTGAGTTGGTGTATAATCTGACAGAGGTTTGAGTTGGTATATAATCTGACAGAGGTTTGAGTTGGTGTATAATCTGACAGGTTTGAGTTGGTGTATAATCTGACAGAGGTTTGAGTTGGTGTATAATCTGACAGGTTTGAGTTGGTGTATAATCTGACAGAGGTTTGAGTTGGTATATAATCTGACAGAGGTTTGAGTTGGTGTATAATCTGACAGGTTTGAGTTGGTGTATAATCTGACAGAGGTTTGAGTTGGTATATAATCTGACAGAGGTTTGAGTTGGTGTATAATCTGACAGGTTTGAGTTGGTGTATAATCTGACAGGTTTGAGTTGGTGTATAATCTGACAGGTTTGAGTTGGTGTATAATCTGACAGAGGTTTGAGTTGGTATATAATCTGACAGAGGTTTGAGTTGGTGTATAATCTGACAGGTTTGAGTTGGTGTATAATCTGACAGGTTTGAGTTGGTGTATAATCTGACAGGTTTGAGTTGGTGTATAATCTGACAGGTTTGAGTTGGTGTATAATCTGACAGGTTTGAGTTGGTGTATAATCTGACAGAGGTTTGAGTTGGTGTATAATCTGACAGAGGTTTGAGTTGGTATATAATCTGACAGAGGTATGAGTTGGTGTATAATCTGACAGGTTTGAGTTGGTGTATAATCTGACAGAGGTTTGAGTTGGTATATAATCTGACAGAGGTTTGAGTTGGTGTATAATCTGACAGGTTTGAGTTGGTGTATAATCTGACAGGTTTGAGTTGGTGTATAATCTGACAGGTTTGAGTTGGTGTATAATCTGACAGGTTTGAGTTGGTGTATAATCTGACAGGTTTGAGTTGGTGTATAATCTGACAGAGGTTTGAGTTGGTGTATAATCTGACAGAGGTTTGAGTTGGTATATAATCTGACAGAGGTATGAGTTGGTGTATAATCTGACAGGTTTGAGTTGGTGTATAATCTGACAGAGGTTTGAGTTGGTATATAATCTGACAGAGGTTTGAGTTGGTGTATAATCTGACAGGTTTGAGTTGGTGTATAATCTGACAGGTTTGAGTTGGTGTATAATCTGACAGGTTTGAGTCGGTGTATAATCTGACAGGTTTGAGTTGGTGTATAATCTGACAGGTTTGAGTTGGTGTATAATCTGACAGGTTTGAGTTGGTGTATAATCTGACAGAGGTTTGAGTTGGTATATAATCTGACAGAGGTTTGAGTTGGTGTATAATCTGACAGGTTTGAGTTGGTGTATAATCTGACAGAGGTTTGAGTTGGTGTATAATCTGACAGAGGTTATACACCAACTCAAACCTCTGTCAGATTATACACCAACTCAAACACACACACACACACACACACACACACACACACACGTTGATTCTCCTCCCAACCACTGGATGATGTAGATGTCCTAGTGTTAATCTAACAGGCCTGTGGATGATGTGGATGTCCTAGTGTTAATCTAACAGGCCTGTGGATGATGTGGATGTCCTAGTGTTAATCTAACAGGCCTGTGGATGATGTGGATGTCCTAGTGTTAATCTAACAGGCCTGTGGATGATGTGGATGTCCTAGTGTTAATCTAACAGGCCTGTGGATGATGTGGATGTCCTAGTGTTAATCTAACAGGCCTGTGGATGATGTGGATGTCCTAGTGTTAATCTAACAGGCCTGTGGATGATGTGGATGTCCTAGTGTTAATCTAACAGGCCTGTGGATGATGTGGATGTCCTAGTGTTAATCTAACAGGCCTGTGGATGATGTGGATGTCCTAGTGTTAATCTAACAGGCCTGTGGATGATGTGGATGTCCTAGTGTTAATCTAACAGGCCTGTGGATGATGTGGATGTCCTCCTGTTTTATTTACAGCTAGTTGGTAACTGATTCATCCCTTTTGGAGGAAGAAGGGATGATTTGCCTTCTGAATCATCCACAGAGCTCTGGTTCAACCTCATGACGTCACAACATGTGTTAGGAATGTGGCATATGCCGAGGCTTGGCCAAGACTAGATCATAAGGGAAGCTTGGCTGTGTGTTGTACTCTGGCCAGGACTAGATCATAAGGGAAGCTTGGCTGTGTGTTGTACTCTGGCCAAGACTAGATCATAGGGGAAGCTTGGCTGTGTGTTGTACTTTGGCCAAGACTAGATCATAGGGGAAGCTTGGCTGTGTGTTGTACTCTGGCCAGGACTAGATCATAGGGGAAGCTTGGCTGTGTGTTGTACTCTGGCCAGGACTAGATCATAGGGGAAGCTTGGCTGTGTGTTGTACTCTGGCCAAGACTAGATCATAGGGGAAGCTTGGCTGTGTGTTGTACTCTGGCCAGGACTAGATCATAGGGGAAGCTTGGCTGTGTGTTGTACTCTGGCCAGGACTAGATCATAGGGGAAGCTTGGCTGTGTGTTGTACTCTGGCCAAGACTAGATCATAGGGGAAGCTTGGCTGTGTGTTGTACTCTGGCCAAGACTAGATCATAGGGGAAGCTTGGCTGTGTGTTGTACTCTGGCCAAGACTAGATCATAGGGGAAGCTTGGCTGTGTGTTGTACTCTGGCCAAGACTAGATCATAGGGAAGCTTGGCTGTGTGTTGTACTCTGGCCAGGACTAGATCATAGGGGAAGCTTGGCTGTGTGTTGTACTCTGGCCAAGACTAGATCATAGGGGAAGCTTGGCTGTGTGTTGTACTCTGGCCAAGACTAGATCATAGGGGAAGCTTGGCTGTGTGTTGTACTCTGGCCAAGACTAGATCATAGGGGAAGCTTGGCTGTGTGTTGTACTCTAGCCAAGACTAGATCATAGGGGAAGCTTGGCTGTGTGTTGTACTCTGGCCAAGACTAGATCATAGGGGAAGCTTGGCTGTGTGTTGTACTTTGGCCAGGACTAGATCATAGGGGAAGCTTGGCTGTGTGTTGTACTTTGGCCAAGACTAGATCATAGGGGAAGCTTGGCTGTGTGTTGTACTCTGGCCAAGACTAGATCATAGGGGAAGCTTGGCTGTGTGTTGTACTCTGGCCAAGACTAGATCATAGGGGAAGCTTGGCTGTGTGTTGTACTCTGGCCAGGACTAGATCATAGGGGAAGCTTGGCTGTGTGTTGTACTCTGGCCAAGACTAGATCATAGGGGAAGCTTGGCTGTGTGTTGTACTTTGGCCAAGACTAGATCATAGGGGAAGCTTGGCTGTGTGTTGTACTCTGGCCAAGACTAGATCATAGGGGAAGCTTGGCTGTGTGTTGTACTCTGGCCAAGACTAGATCATAGGGGAAGCTTGGCTGTGTGTTGTACTCTGGCCAAGACTAGATCATAGGGGAAGCTTGGCTGTGTGTTGTACTTTGGCCTGGACTAGATCATAGGGGAAGCTTGGCTGTGTGTTGTACTCTGGCCAAGACTAGATCATAGGGGAAGCTTGGCTGTGTGTTGTACTCTGGCCAAGACTAGACCATAGGGGAAGCTTGGCTGTGTGTTGTACTCTGGCCAAGACTAGATCATAGGGGAAGCTTGGCTGTGTGTTGTACTCTGGCCAGGACTAGATCATAGGGGAAGCTTGGCTGTGTGTTGTACTCTGGCCAAGACTAGATCATAGGGGAAGCTTGGCTGTGTGTTGTACTCTGGCCAAGACTAGATCATAGGGGAAGCTTGGCTGTGTGTTGTACTCTGGCCAAGACTAGATCATAGGGGAAGCTTGGCTGTGTGTTGTACTTTGGCCAAGACTAGATCATAGGGGAAGCTTGGCTGTGTGTTGTACTCTGGCCAAGACTAGATCATAGGGGAAGCTTGGCTGTGTGTTGTACTTTGGCCAAGACTAGATCATAGGGGAAGCTTGGCTGTGTGTTGTACTTTGGCCAAGACTAGATCATAGGGGAAGCTTGGCTGTGTGTTGTACTCTGGCCAAGACTAGATCATAGGGGAAGCTTGGCTGTGTGTTGTACTCTGGCCAAGACTAGATCATAGGGGAAGCTTGGCTGTGTGTTGTACTCTGGCCAGGACTAGATCATAGGGGAAGCTTGGCTGTGTGTTGTACTCTGGCCAGGACTAGATCATAGGGGAAGCTTGGCTGCGTGTTGTACTTTGGCCAGGACTAGATCATAGGGGAAGCTTGGCTGTGTGTTGTACTCTGGCCAGGACTAGATCATAGGGGAAGCTTGGCTGTGTGTTGTACTTTGGCCAAGACTAGATCATAGGGGAAGCTTGGCTGTGTGTTGTACTTTGGCCAAGACTAGATCATAGGGGAAGCTTGGCTGTGTGTTGTACTCTGGCCAGGACTAGATCATAGGGGAAGCTTGGCTGTGTGTTGTACTTTGGCCAGGACTAGATCTCAGGCTGAATGTGGTGTAGACCAAGTCTTGGCTCTGTGTTGTTACTTGGCCAGAAGTGGATGGCAGGCTACTGATGAAGCACATTTAACTCCAAAAGTACAGTTAGTCTCTCTCTGACTAATTCATCCCTTTTGGAGGATGATTTGAACCATCCACACAGCCCTGTATTTACCTCATGATGTCACAACATGTGTTGGGAATGTGGCGGAAGGCTTGGTTCTGTGTTGGGACTGAGGGAATACGAATGGGGCTTGGCTAGGACTGGATCTCAGGCTGAATGTGGTGTGGGCTAAGGCTTGGCTACGACTGCATTGGCTACGAGTGGGTTGTCTGTTGGGAATGTGGTGTAAGGCTTGGACTGGATCACAGGGTGCTGTTTGTCTACGACTTGATCATGTGTTGGGAATGTGGTGTAAGGTTATGGAAGGTTTGGCTATGACTGAATTGCAGCCTGCTGCTGAGGAGACAAGTATTTTCTCTCATTTTAAGAGAAGCATAGAGAAGCCTTAAAAGCAGCTATGAGAAGCAGAGAGAACAGCTAAGAGAAGCAGAGAGAACAGCTAAGAGAAGCAGAGAGAACTGCTAAGAGAAGCAGAGAGAACAGCTAAGAGAAGCAGAGAGAACAGCTAAGAGAAGCAGAGAGAACAGCTAAGAGAAGCAGAGAGAACAGCTAAGAGAAGCAGAGAGAACAGCTAAGAGAAGCAGAGAGAACAGCTAAGAGAAACAGAGAGAACAGCTAAGAGAAGCAGAGAGAACAGCTATGAGAAGCAGAGAGAACAGCTAAGAGAAGCTTAGAGAACAGCTAAGAGAAACTTAGAGAACAGCTAAGAGAAGCCTAGAGAACAGCTAAGAGAAGCAGAGAGAACAGCTAAGAGAAGCAGAGAGAACAGCTAAGAGAAGCCTAGAGAACAGCTAAGAGAAGCCTAGAGAACAGCTAAGAGAAGCCTAGAGAACAGCTAAGAGAAGCAGAGAGAACAGCTAAGAGAAGCCTAGAGAACAGCTAAGAGAAGCCTAGAGAACAGCTAAGAGAAGCAGAGAGAACAGTTAAGAGAAGCAGAGAGAACAGCTAAGATAAGCTTAGAGAGCAGCTATGAGAAGCAGAGAGAACAGCTAAGAGAAGCAGAGAGAACAGCTAAGAGAAGCAGAGAGAACAGCTAAGAGAAGCCTAGAGAACAGCTAAGAGAAGCCTAGAGAACAGCTAAGAGAAGCAGAGAGAACAGCTAAGAGAAGCAGAGAGAACAGCTAAGAGAAGCCTAGAGAACAGCTAAGAGAAGCCTTGAAAACAGCTAAGAGAAGCAGAGAGAACAGTTAAGAGAAGCAGAGAGAACAGCTAAGAGAAGCCCAAAGAACAGCTAAGAGAAGCAGAGAGAACAGCTAAGAGAAGCTTAGAGAACAGCTAAGAGAAGCTTAGAGAACAGCTAAGAGAAGCAGAGAGAACAGCTAAGAGAAGCAGAGAGAACAGCTAAGAGAAGCAGAGGGAACAGCTAAGAGAAGCCTATATAACAGCTAAGAGAAGCAGAGAGAACAGCTAAGAGAAGAGAACTGCTAAGAGAAGCAGAGAAAAGTGGATATTATTTTAACACTTGCATATTAATGAACATTTTCTATTGGGGCTACACACATCATTTAGATGAATAAGTTGGTAGGGTAATGACCCCAAGATGATACATGAAAATGATCAATCAGATGTAGTGTCCAGGTCACCAAATGAAGCCTGAAAGACACACCAAATGAAGCCTGAAAGACACACCAAATGAAGCCTGAAAGACACACCAAATGAAGCCTGAAAGACACACCAAATTAAGCCTGAAAGACACACCAAATGAAGCCTGAAAGACACACCAAATGAAGCCTGAAAAACACACCAAATGAAGCCTGAAAGACACACCAAATGAAGCCTGCTAATTAACTTCTCAAGATGAAAAGTTAATTTGGAGTAAAGAGATCCACGCTGCCTGCAGAAAATAAACCCAGGTTTTATCTCTGAGTGTTCATGGTCATCTCTGGCTCCTGAAACGGGGAAAGCCCCGACCCAGATAGAGGACAGGGATGTGAGTAAAGTAGAGTATTACTTTATGAATCCCAATTTGGGAAATTGTTTTATCGCAGCGTTCATCATCAATGACATCAAGGAAAGGACACATGATAAAACAACACATATTAAGACACATGATAAAACAACACATATTAAGACACATGATAAAACAACACATATTAAGACACATGATAAAACAACACATATTAAGACACATGATAAAACAACACATATTAAGACACATGATAAAACAACACATATTAAGACACATGATAAAACAACACATATTAAGACACATGATAAAACAACACATACATGATAAAACAACACATATTAAGATACATGATAAAACAACACATATTAAGACACATGATAAAACAACACATATTAAGACACATGATAAAACAACACATATTAAGACACATGATAAAACAACACATATTAAGACACATGATAAAACAACACATATTAAGACACATGATAAAACAACACATATTAAGACACATGATAAAACAACACATATTAAGACACATGATAAAACAACACCTATTAAGACACATGATAAAAAAACACATATTAAGACACATGATAAAACAACACATATTAAGACACATGATAAAACAACACATATTAAGTAAGACACATGATAAAACAACACATATTAAGACACATGATAAAACAACACATATTAAGACACATGATAAAACAACACATATTAAGACACATGATAAAACAACACATATTAAGACACATGATCAAACAACACATATTAAGATACATGATAAAACAACACATATTAAGATACATGATAAAACAACACATATTAAGACACATGATAAAACAACACATATTAAGACACATGATAAAACAACACATATTAAGACACATGATAAAACAACACATATTAAGACACATGATAAAACAACACATATTAAGACACATGATAAAACAACACCTATTAAGACACATGATAAAAAAACACATATTAAGACACATGATAAAACAAAACATATTAAGACACATGATAAAACAACACATATTAAAACACATGATAAAACAACACATATTAAGACACATGATAAAACAACACATATTAAGACACATGATAAAACAACACATATTAAGACACATGATAAAACAACACATATTAAGACACGATAAAAAAACACATATTAAGACACATGATAAAACAACACATATTAAGACACATGATAAAACAACACCTATTAAGACACATGATAAAACAACACATATTAAGACACATGATAAAACAACACATATTAAGACACATGATAAAACAACACATATTAAGACACATGATAAAACAACACATATTAAGACACATGAAGGCACCCGCTCCTTGGTAACCATAAAAGAATAGAGTCTGATTCAAGTGCTGTTTTTCTATCCTACTCTGGAGGAAAAACAAGCAACAATAACAACAAATATGGACAGCTGAAGCACTGGTGGGTCAACCAACAGTCAATTCAGACACAATCGGGTTGGCCACTCTGGCATCTGAGGACGTGGTGTAACTAACGGAGAGAGAGAAGTGTATATCTGCTTCATAGACTGGTTGGTTGTTTAGCAACAAAACCAAAGTGTGCGTAACTGTGGGGTAAAACAGACAGGGTTGGGTTAGATTGTTGACAACATGTCAACTATATTTCATCTCCTAATGTGTTTATTGAAAACATAAATACATTTGCACAATGAGCACTTGTTGTCTCTCAAATCCATCGTTCCAGTGGTTAGCTAGCTAGCGAATTTTTTTGCTATATTAGCATTGACATGAAATCAGTCATAACACCTCAAAACAAGACACGGTATCAAGAACAAGATAAAACTAGCTGAAACGAGCCACCTTAAGATTCTCCACATGGCAGCTTCTGGTCATTGTTGCTAGCGATCAGACCATTCAGAATCACAACACCACACGGCTTCCGGCCCCATCGATGCACACGCATCATTTTCGTGACGTTTGTCAGCCAACCGTCTATAAAGCTAGATCTAAATGAAGTGCCATGTAACCATATTCGATGCGTCATGCCTCCCACTCCCACTGAAGTCTATAGAATCATATAATATAATACATTGTCCCATTAGACTCAGTTCAATGGACCCCTTGACAGGTTGTCATGGAACGTTAATGAGGGGTTTTCCTTACATACTGTAGCAAGGGGAAATGAGTTCATGTATAAATCTCAGTAGGAGTTCAAAGTTGACATTTTAGATGGTCGTGTTCTAATGGCCAGAGATAAACCAAGGTCCTAGGACATGAACCAGGGTTGTATGTTAGAGATAAACCAAGGTCCTAGGACATGAACCAGGGTTGTATGTTAGAGATAAACCAAGGTCCTAGGACATGAACCAGGGTTATATGTTAGAGATAAACCAAGGTCCTAGGACATGAACCAGGGTTGTATGTTAGAGATAAACCAAGGTCCTAGGACATGAACCAGGGTTGTATGTTAGAGATAAACCAAGGTCCTAGGATATGAACCAGGGTTATATGTTAGATCTCTCACCCTTTCTCCCTCTCTTTCAATTCAATTCAATTTCAATTGAAGGGGCTTCTTTGGCATGGGAATCATATGTTTACATTACCAAAGTAAGTGAAATAGATGATAAACAAATGTGAAATA
>NW_025533740.1:342500-362500 GCF_020615455.1 Coregonus clupeaformis | reverse complement strand
CCCCCTCCCTCCCTCTCTCTCCCTCTATCCCCCTTTCCTCCCAGCCCCCTCACTCCCTCTCTCTCCCTCTCTCTCCCCCTTTCCTCCCAGCCCCTCCCTCCCCCTCTCTCTGTCTCTCCTCCCCTTTCCTCCCAGCCCCCTCCCTTCCTCTCTCTCCCTCTCTCCCCCCTTTCCTCCCAGCCCCTCTCTCCCTCTCTCTCTGTCTCTCCTCCCCTTTCCTCCCAGCCCCCTCCCTTCCTCTCTCTCCCTCTCTCCCCCCCTTTCCTCCCAGCCCCCTCCCTCCCTCTCTCTCCCTCTATCCCCCTTTCCTCCCAGCCCCCTCACTCCCTCTCTCTCCCTCTCTCCCCCTTTCCTCCCAGCCCCTCCCTCCCCCTCTCTCTGTCTCTCCTCCCCTTTCCTCCCAGCCCCCTCCCTTCCTCTCTCTCCCTCTCTCCCCCCCTTTCCTCCCAGCCCCCCTCCCTCCCTCTCTCTCCCTCTATCCCCCTTTCCTCCCAGCCCCCTCACTCCCTCTCTCTCCCTCTCTCCCCCCTTTCCTCCCAGCCCCCTCCCTCCCTCTCTCTCCCCCCTTTCCTCCCAGCCCCCTCCCTCCCCTCTCTCTGTCTCTCCTCCCCTTTCCTCCCAGCCCCCCTCCCTCCCTCTCTCTCCCTCTCTAACCCCCCTTTCCTCCCAGCCCCCCTCCCTTCCTCTCTCTCCCTCTCTCCCCCCCTTTCCTCCCAGCCCCCTCCCTTCCTCTCTCTCCCTCTCTCCCCCCTTTCCTCCCAGCCCCTCTCTCCCTCTCTCTCTGTCTCTCCTCCCCTTTCCTCCCAGCCCCCTCCCTTCCTCTCTCTCCCTCTCTCCCCCCCTTTCCTCCCAGCCCCTCCCTTCCTCTCTCTCCCTCTCTCCCCCCTTTCCTCCCAGCCCCTCTCTCCCTCTCTCTCTGTCTCTCCTCCCCTTTCCTCCCAGCCCCCTCACTCCCTCTCTCTCCCTCTCTCTCCCTCTCTCCCCCCTTTCCTCCCAGCCCCCTCCCTCTTTCTACCTCTCCCCCCCTTTCCTCCCAGCCCCCTCCCTCCCCCTCTCTCTGTCTCTCCTCCCCTTTCCTCCCAGCTCCCTCCCTCCCTCTCTCTCCCTCTCTCCCCCCTTTCCTCCCAGCCTCCTCCCTTCCTCTCTCTCCCTCTCTCCCCCCTTTCCTCCCAGCCCCTCCCTCCCCCTCTCTCTGTCTCTCCTCCCCTTTCCTCCCAGCTCCCTCCCTCTCTCTCCCTCTCTCCCCTCCTTTCCTCCCAGCCCCTCCCTTCCTCTCTCTCCCTCTCTCCCCCCTTTCCTCCCAGCCCCTCCTTTCCCTCTCTCTCTGTCTCTCCCCCCATTCCTCCCAGCCCCCTCCCTCCCTCTCTCTCTCTCCCCCCCTTTCCTCCCGGCCCCCTCCCTCTCTCTCTGTCTTCCCCCCTTTCCTCCCATCCCCCTCACTCCCTCTCTCTCTGTCTCTCCCCCCCTTTCCTTCCACCCCCCTCCCTCTCTCTCTCTCTCTCCCCCTTTTCCTCCCAGCCCAGGGGGCCTTGGGCGAGCCAATTACTCACACCCTCTCTCTCTCTCTCCCCTTTTTCCTCACCCTCACCTCCCCCTTTAATCCCCCTAAGTTCCTCTTTGCCTCCCACTGAAGGAGCTATCTGAATCACTCTTTTGACATTGGAACAACACATGGAGAGGAGAGCAAGAGAGAGAGAGAGAGAGAGAGAGAGAGAGAGAGAGAGAGAGAGAGAGAGAGAGAGAGAGAGAGAGAGAGAGAGAGAGAGAGAGAGAGAGAGAGAGAGAGAGAGACACCAACCGCACACATGCCATGTCTCTGGGCACATTCTGACTTGGATTCGTTTTTTTTACTGCTTTGAAGGGGCCCAGCCTGCCTGCCTTTTCCTTCACTGAATCAGTTACACTATAGGAACAATGTGCAGAGGAAGAGTGGGGGAGAGGAAAGGGGAGGAGATGAGAGAGGAAGAGGAGAGAAGAGCTCTGAGTCCCAGTCTGTAGGCTGAGAAGAGAAGAGCTCTGAGTCCCAGTCTGTAGGCTGAGAAGAGAAGAGTTCTGAGTCCCAGTCTGTAGGCTGAGAAGAGAAGAGCTCTGAGTCCCAGTCTGTAGGCTGAGAAGAGAAGAGCTCTGAGTCCCAGTCTGTAGGCTGAGAAGAGAAGAGCTCTGAGACCCAGTCAGTAGGCTGAGAAGAGAAGAGCTCTGAGTCCCAGTCTGTAGGCTGAGAAGAGAAGAGCTCTGAGTCCCAGTCAGTAGGCTGAGAAGAGAAGAGAAGAACTCTGAGTCCCAGTCAGTAGGCTGAGAAGAGAAGAGAAGAACTCTGAGTCCCAGTCAGTAGGCTGAGAAGAGAAGAGCTCTGAGTCCCAGTCTGTAGGCTGAGAAGAGAAGAGCTCTGAGTCCCAGTCTGTAGGCTGAGAAGAGAAGAGCTCTGAGTCCCAGTCTGTAGGCTGAGAAGAGAAGAGAAGAGCTCTGAGTCCCAGTCTGTAGGCTGAGAAGAGAAGAGCTCTGAGTCCCAGTCTGTAGGCTGAGAAGAGAAGAGCTCTGAGTCCCAGTCTGTAGGCTGAGAAGAGAAGAGCTCTGAGTCCCAGTCTGTAGGCTGAGAAGAGAAGAGCTCTGAGTCCCAGTCTGTAGGCTGAGAAGAGAAGAGCTCTGAGTCCCAGTCTGTAGGCTGAGAAGAGAAGAGCTCTGAGTCCCAGTCTGTAGGCTGAGAAGAGAAGAGCTCTGAGTCCCAGTCTGTAGGCTGTAGATGAGCGCCTCCCTCCTCCCTCCTCCCTCCCTCCTCCCTCCTCCCTCCTCCCTCCTCCCTCCTCCTCCTCCCTCCCTCCTCCCTCCTCCCTCCTCCCTCCCTCCTCCCTCCTCCCTCCTCCCTCCTCCCTCCTCCCCTCCCTCCTCTCCAAACTCCCTCCCTCCTCCCTCCTCCCCTCCCTCCTCCCTCCCTCCTCCTCCTCCTCCCTCCTCCCTCCCTCCTCCCCTCCCTCCTCCTCCCTCCCTCCCTCCCTCCCTCCCTCCCTCCCCCTCCCTCCCTCCCTCCTCCCTCTCTCCCTCCCTCCCTTCCTACCTCCACCCTCCCTCCCCCGTTTCCCTCTCTTTCTGCTATGGAGTCTCATGGAGGCCATGCTGCCTGAATGATCCATATTGTTTTACTTGGCAGGAAACAAGCACTCTAATTGCTGTTCCTGTGTGGCAGCCAGAGAGCCAGGCAGCGTTTCATTTGAGTAGCAGACGGGTATTATAATAAACATTCAGAGTTTGGTTAGCAGATGGGTTGGGTTATAGTATACAAGCTCCTGAAAGGTTAGCCTGCCTGGCTTTCAGCCTCTTTGTTAGCCATGACACCCCTGGGAACTCCTTCATATAATCAGTTAAGACTAAGCAGAGCCTTAGATGTGTGTAATCATATGTCTAGATCTCAAAGCTTCCCTTAGTCCCCTGTATTAGCTGTTAGGGGATGATGATCATTATCCCGCTCTGGTACTGAGTGGGGAGTGACACAACTGGCCCAGTGCGTCTCAATATGGCTGGACACAGCTCGGTGTAGGTCAATACAGCTCTGTGTAGGTCAATACAGCTCTGTGTAGGTCAATACAGCTCTGTGTAGGTCGATACAGCTCTGTGTAGGTCGATACAGCTCTGTGTAGGTCGATACAGCTCTGTGTAGGTCGATACAGCTCTGTGTAGGTCAATACAGCTCTGTGTAGGTCGATGTAGCTCTGTGTAGGTCGATACAGCTCTGTGTAGGTCGATACAGCTCTGTGTAGGTCAATACAGCTCTGTGTAGGTCGATACAGCTCGGTGTAGGTCGATGTAGCTCTGTCTAGGTCGATGTAGCTCTGTCTAGGTCGATGTAGCTCTGTCTAGGTTGATACAGCTCTGTGTAGGTCGATACAGCTCTGTGTAGGTCGATACAGCTCTGTGTAGGTCGATACAGCTCTGTGTAGGTCGATACAGCTCTGTGTAGGTCGATACAGCTCTGTGTAGGTCGATACAGCTCTGTGTAGGTCGATACAGCTCTGTGTAGGTCGATACAGCTCTACGTAGGTCGATACAGCTCTGTGTAGGTCGATACAGCTCTACGTAGGTCGGTACAGCTCTGTGTAGGTCGATACAGCTCTACGTAGGTCGATACAGCTCTACGTAGGTCGGTACAGCTCTGTGTAGGTCGATATAGCTCTGTGTAGGTCGATACAGCTCTGTGTAGGTCGATACAGCTCTGTGTAGGTCGATACAGCTCTGTGTAGGTCGATACAGCTCTGTGTAGGTCGATACAGCATGGTGTAGGTTGGTACAGAATGGTGTAGGTTGGTACAGCATGGTGTGGGTTGACAGGACTTGTCTCTAAAGAGCTCATCTCCTAACATAACCCTCATCTCATCTCATAACCCTCATCTCATAACCCTCATCTCATCTCATAACATAACCCTCATCTCATCTCATAACCCTCATCTCATAACATAACTCTCATCTCACAACATAACCCTCATCTCATCTCATAACCCTCATCTCATAACATAACCCTCATCTCATCTCATAACATAACCCTCATCTCATCTCATAACATAACCCTCATCTCATCTCATAACCCTCATCTCATAACATAACCCTCATCTCATCTCATAACATAACCCTCATCTCATCTCATAACCCTCAGCTCATAACATAACCTTCATCTCATAACTTAACCCTCATCTCATCTCATAACCCTCATCTCATCTCATAACCCTCATCTCATAACATAACCCTCATCTCATCTCATAACCCTCAGCTCATAACATAACCTTCATCTCATAACATAACCCTCATCTCATCTCATAACCCTCATCTCATCTCATAACCCTCATCTCATAACATAACCCTCATCTCATAACATAACCCTCATCTCATCTCATAACCCTCATCTCATAACATAACCCTCATCTCATAACATAACCCTCATCTCATCTCATAACCCTCATCTCATCTCATAACCCTCATCTCATCTCATAACCCTCATCTCACAACATAACCCTCATCTCATAACATAACCCTCATCTCATCTCATAACCCTCATCTCGCAACATAACCCTCAGCTCATAACATAACCCTTAGCTCATCTCATCTCATAACCCTCAGCTCATCTCCTCCTGGAGCCAGTCTCTCTGGGTCTGTAATTAACAACTAGGCCTAGCCCTGCGCAGATGATTAGCTTTTTTCCATCCCTCCCTCTCTCTCTCTCTCTCTCTCTCTCTCTCTCTCTCTCTCTCTCTCTCTCTCTCTCTCTCTCTCTCTCTCTCTCTCACTCTCTCTCTCTCTCTCTCTCTCCTCTCTCTCTCTCTCTCTCTCTCTCTCTCTGTCTCTCTCTCTCTCTCTCTCTCTCTCTCTCTCTCTCTCTCTCTCTCTCTCTCTCTCTCTCTCTCTCTCTCTCTCTCTCTCTCTCTCTCTCTCTCTCTCTCCCTCTCTCTCTTTTTTTTGCTGTCTTTATCTTTTTCTGTCTTTCTCCATTCTCTCTCTCTCTCTCTCTCTCTCTCTCTCTCTCTCTCTCTCTCTCTCTCTCTCTATCCATCTCTCCATCTCTCTCTCTCCATCTCTCTCTCTCCATCTCTCTCTCTCTCCATCTCTCTCTCTCTCTCTCTCTCTCTATCCCTCTCTCTCTCTCCATCTCTCCATCTCTCTCTCTCTCTCTCTCTCTCTCTCTCTCTCTCTCTCTCTCTCTCTCTATCCCTCTGTCTCTCTCCCTCCCCCTCTATGTTTCTCTCTCTCTCTTCCCTCTCTCTCTATATAGTTCATCTCTTCCCTTTACAGTTTTTCTCGATTGCTAAGACACATTTCTTGAAAGCTGCTCTCATTTTCTCTTAACTGTGAACACAAAACCCAATTTTCAAGCTACATTCACAAAACCTCAGACTCTTCTTGCAAAACCAAACTTTCACCTCAAAACAGTTCAATCTGTGCTCAAAACTGAACTATGTTTTCAAATCGTGCCCAGAGTCAATCAAAATAAAAAACACTACTGAACAGTCACTAAACACTACGTAGAAAAATAGAAAACACAATGCTCAGGACATGAAGCTGGAGAAATAAATGTTTATTGTTCACTGTAGGCTAAATGCATGTTGCAAAACAAAAAAAAACTGTGCATTTAGCACTTGTACAAAAAGACAAAACAGAAATCTTGTGCATTTACATGTAGCACTTGTAAAAACAAACAGAAATCTTATGCGTTTGCCACTTGTGTACAGTAAGCCCATGTAAAAATAAAGTACAAAATATACAAATAAGTGCATTACTCAGCCACAGCATCATGTCTCCGTACTGGGTCAGGCCACAGGACTTCATCCACATCACAGGCCACATTTTGTCTGGCCAGGCAACGGGGAAAAAACCCTGGCATGCCGTATCCAGGCTTGGCATGCCTCCACACCTATGTCACCACAGGCAAGTCCCATGGCTTGCAGGAGATTTACCCTGGTGTAAGGTTGGCGTTCATATACCTTCCACCGCCATGAGGAGAAGAATTCCTCAATGGGGTTTAGGAAAGGGGAGTACGGTGGAAGGCAAAGATTGATAAAACCTTGGTTCATATTGTACCACTCTCTAACCTGGAGGGGCTCTGTGAAAACTCACATTGTCCCAAACAACAACATAGATGGGATGCTCATCCTGCTGCCCTAACAAAGCATCTCGCATGTGATTGAGGAAAATGAGGAGCTGGTGAGTGTTGTAGGGCCCCAGGTTGGCATGATGGTGGACAACCCCATGATTGCTGATGGCAGCACATAATGTGACATTGCCACCACGCTGCCCAGGAATCACCAACAATGGCCCGATGGCCAATCACATTACGGCCTCTCCTTCTCCTTTTGGTGAGATTAAACCCAGCTTCATCCATGTAGATGTATTGATGGGGTCTTTCCATTGCATCCAGTTGAAAAACCCTCTGTAGAAATAGATATAGTTTTGTAAGTGATACGGAAAAAGTGATTTAGGCCACTACAGTAAATCACTACTTAGAGTAATCAACATTGAATGTGTCTGGATATATGCCAACCTGTACATACTGGAATCTTTGCTCTTTGACTCTGTCTGAGTTGCGATCAAAGGGCACTCTGTATAGCTGTTTCATGCGCAGTCTGTTGCGCTTGAGGACACGATCAACAGTAGAGGGCTGACACTGTTGATACCCTCAAAATGTAAATGGTCCTCAATGATCTTCTGCTGAATTTCGCTCAGTTTAATGGCATTGTTCTCACGGACCATATCAACAATTAGGGTCTCTTGGTGTGGGGAGAACATACCTGTCCTCCCACCCCCATGTGGCAGTCTTTCAGTTCTACAAAAAGAGAACATGGAGTTACAAAAATATACATGGAATACTAGGCCTACAAACAGTTAGACCAACCCTCCATTACAATACTACAGTACATTGGTACAGTGATGTACTGAAACATATATTCACTTACAGTATACTGTGGTACAGTATATAGTATGTCATACAGTAATTGCTGTCAACATTTACATACTGTACTATAATGTCAAAAAAAGGTAATTACCTGTTCTCTTCTCTAAATCTTCGGATTATGGTGGACACAGTGAATCTACTGATGTTTGGTTGTACCCTTTGTCCAGCCTCCCTCATGTTCATACCATGGACAAGAACATGGTCAATCACAGTAGCTCTGATTTCATCAGATATTACTGTTCTTTGTCTTACGCTGACCACCTCGACCTCCTCTCACACGAACTCTTCCTCTCATATTTCTATCCATTGTAGGGCCTCACAAACCAGTGCTCTCTGAACTGGCTTACTGTATATGTTCCCTCACATCATAAGCCACAAGTGTGATCAATTTTGAGTTGTTGTGTTCAAGTGGTGATACCTGTGCTCTAATTGTGTTTGACTTTTGTCACCTGTGCTCACCATTATGCAGCACGGGTGCATCACAATGAAAATGTGTTGGCAAGTTGTGTCTAAACAGGTGAAAAGTGCTTATGGTTTTGCCAAAAGAGTGATTGATTCAATCAGTGGGTTCAGGCAACTGAGCATTTGGTTCAGACAATAGGGTTTAGTGTTTTAGCAATTGAGAAAAACTGTAATCTTCCTAACCTATATTTCATAACCGGAGAGAGCCGATACATATTCAGCTGAAACTGATTTCATATAGCTGCTTCCTAAATCACAGCCAGTCATAGTAGATTCATAACCTGGACAGTCATGCTTAGCTTAGCTGATACAGCACTCCCACTGGTCTCCAATATGTTGATATATTATATCATTTTCTCTTGCCTTCAGTATAATTGGCTGGGAAACACCTTCCTAAATAGTCCTTAGCAATATCAGTGCTAATACTGCAATGTTCTCCACGACATTGATCTTTTTTCTTGCATTGTAGGTCTTTTGCTGGGAAAACAACTTCTTAAACAGTCCTTTGCACTTGACAAGTATGGCAATATGTTGAACTGTAGCTTTTGGGTCACATGTAATTCATTTTAGCTTGTAGTCGTTGACCAAAGCTTCTGTTTCAACGGGAGTGGTTTAGCACGGCTAGTTCTTTACAAAATGAAGTATCAGAATAATCTGAGATTGTTTTCCAGGCCTAGTGAACTCTCGTACAGCTCCATGCTCTCTATATTTTATATTTATATTTTAGTCATTTAGCAGACGCTCTTATCCAGAGCAATTTACAATTAGTACTCATTAGCCAAACAAAATAAAACGTAGCTGCTTAATCGCTTGTTTCTTAAAAGAAAAGGAAATACATGCAAGCGTTTGCACTTTTTTTTACAAAGACTAGTCAATATGAGTCACAGAGTTCACACTTTTAGCAAACGTCTGACCTTGGACGAGACACAGGGCAGGGAACATGTCCACAATAATGACAGGGAAGTGTCATGGTTGCAGAGAGTTCCATTTCAATCCAGTCAATTCAGGAAATGGATTGACATTCCATTCATGAATTAAAAGTTTCCCAATATTTCGACTTTGGTGAACACTGAATTTCAACTCACTTCCTGAATATGGTGAAATGTTTCCCCCCTTCTGTATATTTCAATGGGAAACAACTTCTTAAACAGTAATTTGGCCTTTCAGTTGAGTTGATTACATGGTGCTATGTTGAACTGTAGACTACATGGTGCTATGTTGAACTGTAGACTAGATGGTACTATGTTGAACTGTAGACTAGATGGTACTATGTTGAACTGTAGACTAGATGGTACTATGTTGAACTGTAGACTAGATGGTACTATGTTGAACTGTAGCATTCATATCACATCTAATTTACCATGGCTTATTCCAACTGCAGTGGTTTTAGTTTATTTCAAAATGAAAACAGAATAATGTGAGATTGTTTCTTAGGGCCAGTGAACTCCTCTCACATATTTGAACCTACAGCATTTGGGTGATATGTCATTTCATTTTGTCTTGTAGAAGTTGACTGAAGGTTTGTGTTGCATGTTGACTGAACGTTTGTGTTGCATGTTGACTGAAAGTTTGTGTTGCATGTTGACTTAAGGTTTGTGTTGCATGTTGACTGAAGGTTTGTGTTGCATGTTGACTGAAAGTTTGTGTTGCATGTTGACTGAAGGTTTGTGTTTCATGTTGACTGAAAGTTTGTGTTGCATGTTGACTGAAAGTTTGTGTTGCATGTTGACTGAAGGTTTGTGTTGCATGTTGACTGAAGGTTTGTGTTGCATGTTGACTGAAGGTGTTAGGCCTACTGCTGATAGGTAGCTCTCTCTGCTCTCTCCCTCCCCTCTGTCTGTCCTTGATTGCAGGAGTGAAGTCTGGTGTGCGGGAGTCAGGGTTCCAGCTGCAGCTCATTCACCATAATCACCTCAGCCTTTAAGACCCGGTCAAACTTACCACTCATCGTCAGATCATAGTCAAGACGACCATGTTAGTCTCGCTGCCGACTCAACCTGGTTATTTTTGCTCTTTGTGTTTTTGGTCTGTTCTATTTACTTTTTCTCCTGTGCCACGATATTTGGAACCTGACTCCTGCCTCCGCTTCACTCCTGCCACCACCATCCTGCTCTCCATTACCGGACCTCTCTTTTGGACTCACCACGGACACTAGGACATTACGGTACCACACCTGCCCTGATCTGGATCTGTTACCCTCCCTGTACCTGGACTTGCTCTTCCCATATATTTGGAAACCTGGACTTTGAACGTTGTAAATAAACCTGTTAAAACTTCTCTGGCTTGGTGTACTTGTCTGCATTTGGGTTCTTATCCAGTTAAATCATAACAGTATGATCTGACCAAACGATGAACCCAGCAGACAGTAGCTCGGATACCACCCCAGAGTGCACTCAAATTTGGACTGCCATAGCCAATCAGGGCATTTTACTTGGCCAACATGATACCCTGTTTAAAACGATTGCTGAGGACAGTCAGGTGCTGCTTAATCAGGTTCAATTACTCTCCAATCAAGTATCTGCCCTTACTACCCCTTCAGCCCAGATCAGAGAGCCTTTTGTTCCTGCTCCAGAGCGCTATGACGGGAACATGGGAACCTGTGGCGATTTTTTGACTCAATGCTCGTTAGTGTTTGAACAACAGCCCCTCACCTACGCCTCAGAAAGAGCCCGTATTGCCTACCTTATCAACTCTACTAGCGGTTCCGCTCGTGCCTGGGGATCCGCGGTCTGGGAGAGTCAGTCGGACATTTGCAACGCTTACGTTGCCTTCACCACGGAGATGAGGAAGGTTTTTGACCACCCCGTACGAGGCAAGGAGGCTGCGAACGGCTGTTTTCTCTTCGGCAGGGGGCTCGTAGTGTGGCGGAGATGGCAGTGGAGTTTCGGACTTTAGCAGCAGTGAGTGGTTGGAATGACGAGGCATTACAAGGAGTGTTCATCAATGCTTTGTCTGAGACCTTAAAAGATGAATTGGTGTCATATGATGAATCGCCTACGCTGGATAATCTTATTTCACTCACCATCAGGTTGGATAATCGGATTCGGGAGCGCCGCCGGGAGAGGAGTGTTAGTTCCAAGCAACCTGTCTGTCATCAACAAACTCCTCCCTGCATCATCCCTACGGAGAGAGCCGTGTCTTCCCGAGTCGATACGAGGAGCACTGAACCCGAAGCCATGGAGGTGGGTCGTGCACGGTTGTCCTCAGAGGAGCGTGCACGTCGTATTCAGGCTCGGGTCTGCCTGTATTGTGGAGAAGCTGGTCATTTCGTTCCTTCCTGCCCAGTTCGTCCGGGAAAAGGGCCGGCTCATCATTAATGGGAGAAGTTTTGGTGAGCCGAGCAGCGGATTCTTCCTCTTCTCCCCGCATTCTGCTCCAGGCATCCCTCCAGTGGCAGTCCCAGAATTTCTCTGTTAGTGCGCTGATTGACTCTGGTGCCGGCGAAAGCTTTTGGATAGAGAGTGGGCTCAACAAATGGATTTGGAGACTGTTCCTATGGACTGTCCGCTGCAGGCTAAGGGTCTAAATGGACAATTGTTGACCCGCATTACCCATCAGACTGTTCCTGTTTGTCTTAGTGTCGGGAAATCATCAGGAGAACATTCAATTCCATATTATCGACTGCCCACAGACTCCCCTGGTCCTTGGTATCCCCTGGCTCATAAAACACAATCCACACATTGATTGGGTGACAGGTAGCATTGTTTCATGGAGCACATTTTGTCATGTGAATTGTTTGTGTTCTGCTCAGACTCCTGCCAGTACTGTGCCTCAACCTCCACTGGAGTCCATGGATCTTTCTGCTGTTCCTGACGTGTATCATGACCTGGCATCCGTTTTCTGCAAACACAGAGCTACTTCTCTTCCTCCTCACCGGCCTTACGACTGCGCCATTGACCTCCAGCCAGGAGCCCCGCTCCCCCAGCAGTCGCCTGTACAATCTCTCCCGGCCGAGACGGAGGCTATGGAGAACTACATTCGGGACTCCTTGGCGGCAGGTATTATGCGTCCTTCCTCGTCACCTGTAGGAGCGGGATTCTTTTTGTTGCTAAGAAGGATAAGACCCTCAGACCCTGTATTGATTACCGTGGACTTAACAACATCACCATTAAGAACAAGTATTCTCTGCCTTTGATTAATTCTGCTTTTCCCCTCCTTCATGGTGCTACCATCTTTACGAAACTGGATCTACGAAATGCGTATCACCTGGTGCGCATTCGTAAGGGTGATGAATGGAAGACTGCCTTCAACACACCCTTGGGACATTTTGAGTATCTGGTTATGCCTTTTGGGTTGTCTAATGCCCCTGCTGTTTTTCAGGCACTAGTCAATGATGTCCTTCGGGACATGTTGAATCGGTTTGTTTTTGTCTATCTGGATGATATCTTGATTTTCTCAGAGTCCTCCCAGGAACATGAACTGCATGTGCGCCAGGTGTTGCAAAGGTTGTTGGAGAACAAACTGTTTGTGAAGATGGAGAAATGTGAATTTCATGTGTCTGAGACCTCTTTTTTGGGTTACATCATAGCTCAGGGGAGTTGCGGATGGACCCAGCTAAGATCTCTGCTGTCACGGACTGGCCAGCTCCCTCTACCCGCAAAACAACTTCAACGATTCCTGGGGTTTGCGAACTTCTATAGGAGGTTCATCAAGGACTACAGCCGCATTGCGGCGCCACTCACCGCTCTCACCTCCATCTCACGACCGTTCGCTTGGAATGAAGGGGCCGAATCAGCGTTCGAAGAACTGAAACATCGCTTCGCCTCGGCTCCCATTCTGATGCAGCCGGACCCCGACCGCCAGTTTGTCGTGGAGGTGGATGCATCCGACACTGGGGTAGGTGCAGTGTTGTCACAACGTTCTCCTGAAGATAACAAACTGCATCCCTGTGCTTTTCTCTCAAGGAAACTTTCTCAGGCAGAGAGGAATTATGATGTTGGAAATCGTGAACTGCTTGCCGTTAAGCTGGCTCTCGAGGAGTGGCGACATTGGTTGGAGGGGGCGGAACAACCCTTCATCGTTTGGACGGATCATAAGAATCTGGCTTACCTCCAGTCAGCGAAGCAGCTCAACCCCCGTCAAGCCAGGTGGGCACTATTTTTTGGGAGATTCAATTTTTCTCTGTCTTACCGTCCTGGGTCACGCAACGTCAAGCCTGACGCCCTGTCTCGTGTTCATTCGGCTGTTGATACTGGTAGTAACCCTGAACCCATTTTGCCTCCTACCTGCAGTATTGCAGTCATCACATGTGACATCGAGGGGGATTGTTAGACAGGCTCAACATCATCAAGCTGACCCTGGGAGGGGTCCTCCTAACCGGATGTTTGTCCCTGAGTCTGCTCGCTCCCAGGTACTTCAGTGGGCTCACTCGTCTCCCCTTACCTGTCACCCTGGAGTTTCGCGGACCCTTGACTTTGTGCGACGGAAGTTCTGGTGGGCCACGATGGAGGCGGACACTCGAGCCTTCATTGCTGCTTGTACGGTATGTGCACGAAGTAAAAACTCCACCCAGGCCAGCGCTGGTCATCTACGACCTCTACCTATACCCAGCCGGCCCTGGTCGCATATCGCTATGGATTTTGTCACTGGACTTCCCCCCTCGTCTGGTAAGACTGTCATTCTTACGGTGATTGATCGTTTTTCTAAGTTCGCTCATTTTTTGGCCCTACCTAAACTGCCCACTGCCAGAGAGACGGCTGATATTTTGGTTGAACATGTGTTCCGCTCTCATGGTCTACCCACGGATATTGTCTCTGACAGGGGTCCCCAGTTTGTCTCCCAGGTGTGGAAAGCTTTCTGTAAAGCTTTGGGCATTACATCCAGCCTGTCCTCTGGATATCACCCCCAGACCAACGGGCAAGCCGAGAGAGCGAACCAGGAGATGGAGACCGCTCTTCGCTGTGTCACTGGGTCTAACCCTGGGTCATGGAGCTCCATGCTCCCCTGGGTGGAATATGCTCATAACACCTTGACTAACGCTTCCTCTGGTTTGTCTCCTTTTCTGTGTGCTCTGGGTTATCAACCTCCCCTGTTCCCTTCCCAAGAGAGGGAACTTGCGGTACCCTCGGTGCAGTCCCACATGCGCCGCTGCTTCAAGGTCTGGAGGAAGGCCAGGGTAGCTCTGTCCCGAGCTTCGGCGTACATGCAGAGGCAAGCCAACCGTCACCGGTCCCAGGCTCCCGGTTACTCTCCTGGTCAAGAGGTATGGCTGAAGTCACGGGACCTTCCATTGAAGGTGGAGTCTAAGAAGATGGCGCCTCGTTTTATAGGACCGTTCAAGATACTGTCTATTGTTAACCCCTGCGCGGTCAAGCTACAGCTTCCTGCCTCCCCTACGGGTTCATTCCACCTTTCATGTTTCCCAGATTAAGCCTGTGTCGGTTAGCCCTTTGTGCCCGCCCTCTCGTCCCCCTCCTCCGCCCAGGATCGTGGGTGGGGTCCGGTCTACACTGTCCGGCGACTTCTGGATGTTCGCCGCCGAGGTCGTGGTTTCCAGTACCTGGTGGATTGGGAGGGTTATGGTCCCGAGGAACGTTCCTGGGTGCCCAGGAGCTTCATTGTGGATCCTGCTCTGGTCCGAGAGTTTCATAGGTTACATCCCGATAAACCCCGTTGGCCGCCAGGTGGCGTCCGTAGAGGGGGGGGTACTGTTAGGCCTACTGCTGATAGGTAGCTCTCTCTGCTCTCTCCCTCCCCTCTGTCTGTCCTTGATTGCAGGAGTGAAGTCTGGTGTGCGGGAGTCAGGGTTCCAGCTGCAGCTCATTCACCATAATCACCTCAGCCTTTAAGACCCGGTCAAACTTACCACTCATCGTCAGATCATAGTCAAGACGACCATGTTAGTCTCGCTGCCGACTCAACCTGGTTATTTTTGCTCTTTGTGTTTTTGGTCTGTTCTATTTACTTTTTCTCCTGTGCCACAGATATTTGGAACCTGACTCCTGCCTCCGCTTCACTCCTGCCACCACCATCCTGCTCTCCATTACCGGACCTCTCTTTTGGACTCACCACGGACACTAGGACATTACGGTACCACACCTGCCCTGATCTGGATCTGTTACCCTCCCTGTACCTGGACTTGCTCTTCCCATATATTTGGAAACCTGGACTTTGAACGTTGTAAATAAACCTGTTAAAACTTCTCTGGCTTGGTGTACTTGTCTGCATTTGGGTTCTTATCCAGTTAAATCATAACAGAAGGTTTGTGTTGCATGTTGACTGAAGGGCAGAATATTACCCAGATAGTTTTCCAGTCCTGGTGATCTCACACAGAAACAGCAGCTCTACAGCTGTGTGTGTGTGTGTGTGTGTGTGTGTGTGTGTGTGTGTGTGTGTGTGCGTGCGTGTGTGTGTGGCAGCAATACTCTAGTGGTAGCAGGTCATGTGAGGTCAGGCAGCTTGCTGCGCCCAGGGAAATGAGACTGTCTTGGCTCAGACCCAGACAGTGAGGTTGTGTCCCAAATGGCCACTTATTCCCTATTTAGTGCATAGGGCCCTGGTGAAAAGTAGTGCACTATGCAGTGGTGCACTATATAGGGAACAGGGTGCCATTTGGAATGCGGAGCTAGTCTTCTGAGAGCAGCTCATATCCACAGTGTTGCTGAGCATGTGTCTGACAGCACACCTGGGTTCGGATAGTATTCAACATCTTTCAAATACGTTGAGCGTTTGCTTTAGCCTTCCTGGAGCGCCAGACGAGGAAGGGTTTGCACTTTTGAGACTATTCTCTTGATTCCTTTGTTCCAGGCAAACTCAAACAAGCCCAGATAAAGTATTTGAAATAATTTTTAATAGTACTTGAACCCAGGTCGGTCTGATAGGATCTCTTTCTTGGAAACCATATTTCCTATTAGAGCAAGATTTGACAAAATATAACATTTCAGGATGCAGAAAGAAAAACACATAACTGAGTCCATATATTCATTCACACACATCGTTTTGAATGAAAAATTGATCTCGTACAACTTTAATAATCCGTGCTGGCGTACTATATGAGAGTTATGCTCACTGGTGTTGTTCCAGCGGGGCCGACGGTTGTCAGCTCTACTCATTTTGATGAAGTTACACTGACATGTTGGACCTGAGTAAACAATGTGTTGGCCAAATACTTCTGGAAACTAGACGAACAAGACAGTAGCAGTCTGAATTTTATCTCAGCACCCAGAACGAAATCTTCAACTCAGTCCCAAATGGCACCCTATTCCCTACATAGTACACAACCTTTGACCAGAGCTCCATGGGCCCTAGTCCAAAGTACAGTAGTGAACTATATAGTTAATAGGGTGCAGTTTGGGATGCACAGCTGCACACGCGCTGGACTGTCCAGCTAACATCTATAATGTTTATTCTGTCACTGGACTGTCCAGCTAACATCTATAATGTTTATTCTGTCACTGGACTGTCCAGCTAACATATATAATGTTTAGCCTGTCACGAGAGACTAGTCAGCGTCCCAAATCAAATGGCACTACCTTTTTAGTGCGCTAGTTTTGACCAGGGCCCAGTATAGTGTACTGCAGGGCCCATATGGCTCTGGTCAAAAGTAGTGCACTATATATATAGGGGATAGGGTGCCAGTTGGAACGCATCACGAGAGACTAGTCTGAACTCACTCACAAACAGGACGTTGATTAGTCTCAAAACCCATTTTCTCGGTCTGATCTGACAATTGATGCTTCCTTTCACAAAGTAGTAATATTACAGGCGTTGTGTAATGTGCAGTTTCCTCCCTGTTCCCAATTTACTAAGTGAACAATTTGCATTCGATCTGTTGTTGTGTTGCAGAGGGAAGGAGGAGGCTGCGTTTCACACTCAGATTAAACTGTCACACCACCTTCTATTCATCTATAGGGATTTTGGTAGCACATTATAATAACTTTATGACTAAGCAGCAATACATTATTTTTTGTAAGTGTACACTATTAATACATTTGTATTTTATTATTTGTAAACATTTAGTTATTGACCATAACCCCATCTCCTAGGTCAATAACTACCACTGACCCTAACCCCATCTCCTAGGTCAATAACTACTACTAACCCTAACCCCATCTCCTAGATCAATAACTACTACTGACCCTAACCCCATCTCCTAGATCAATAACTACTACTGACCCTAACCCCATCTCCTAGATCAATAACTACTACTGACCCTAACCCCATCTCCTAGGTCAATAACTACTACTAACCCTAACCCCATCTCCTAGATCAATAACTACTACTGACCCTAACCCCATCTCCTAGATCAATAACTACTACTAACCCTAACCCCATCTCCTAGATCAATAACTACTACTGACCCTAACCCCATCTCCTAGATCAATAACTACTACTAACCCTAACCCCATCTCCTAGATCAATAACTACCACTAACCCTAACCCCATCTCCTAGATCAATAACTACTACTGATCCTAACCCCATCTCCTAGATCAATAACTACTACTAACCCTAACCCCATCTCCTAGATCAATAACTACTACTGATCCTAACCCCATCTCCTAGATCAATAACTACTACTGACCCTAACCCCATCTCCTAGATCAATAACTACTACTGACCCTAACCCCATCTCCTAGATCAATAACTACTACTGATCCTAACCCCATCTCCTAGATCAATAACTACTACTGATCCTAACCCCCCTAGATCAATAACTACTACTGATCCTAACCCCATCTCCTAGATCAATAACTACTACTAACCCTAACCCCATCTCCTAGATCAATAACTACTACTGATCCTAACCCCCATCTCCTAGATCAATAACTACTACTGACCCTAACCCCATCTCCTAGATCAATAACTACTACTGACCCTAACCCCATCTCCTAGATCAATAACTACTACTGATCCTAACCCCATCTCCTAGATCAATAACTACTACTGACCCTAACCCCATCTCCTAGATCAATAACTACTACTGATCCTAACCCCATCTCCTAGATCAATAACTACCACTAACCCTAACCCCATCTCCTAGATCAATAACTACCACTAACCCTAACCCCATCTCCTAGATCAATAACTACTACTGATCCTAACCCCATCTCCTAGGTCAATAACTACTACTGATCCTAACCCCATCTCCTAGATCAATAACTACTACTAACCCTAACCCCATCTCCTAGATCAATAACTACTACTGATCCTAACCCCATCTCCTAGATCAATAACTACTACTGACCCTAACCCCATCTCCTAGATCAATAACTACTACTGACCCTAACCCCATCTCCTAGATCAATAACTACTACTGATCCTAACCCCATCTCCTAGATCAATAACTACTACTGATCCTAACCCCATCTCCTAGATCAATAACTACTACTGATCCTAACCCCATCTCCTAGATCAATAACTACTACTAACCCTAACCCCATCTCCTAGATCAATAACTACTACTGATCCTAACCCCATCTCCTAGATCAATAACTACTACTGACCCTAACCCCATCTCCTAGATCAATAACTACTACTGACCCTAACCCCATCTCCTAGATCAATAACTACTACTGATCCTAACCCCATCTCCTAGATCAATAACTACTACTGATCCTAACCCCATCTCCTAGATCAATAACTACTACTGATCCTAACCCCATCTCCTAGATCAATAACTACCACTTCAATAGGATAAGCGATGTAAAAACAGACCCAGGGACAGTGGTTTACCAGACAAGGAGCAGCAGGGATAAGTAAGGAAGGGGTATTATTGTGCTTTGACTGCCCATTAATTAAAACAAAGTATATGCTTCCCAGACCTTTTTGGATTCCATATCTTAACACCCATGCAGTGTAAGGCTAATTTCACCTTGGTACCGAGCCTAGCCAAATTATAGCCTTCACACCGTTACAACAGCTATGCTTACCGGCTGGAAAAATAATAATGAGGGACTTTCCAGCCACGATAGTGTGTGTGTGTGTCAGGGCTTTACTCCAGCCCTGTAGAGCAGCTGACTCCACACTGTATTCAGGCCCTCCTCTCCTTACCTCCCAGTGACTCTCTGTGTGTCAGGGTTTTACTCCAGCCCTGTAGAGCAGCTGACTCCACACTGTATTCAGGCCCTCCTCTCCTTACCTCCCAGTGACTCTCTGTGTGTCAGGGTTTTACTCCAGCCCTGTAGAGCAGCTGACTCCACACTGTATTCAGGCCCTCCTCTCCTTACCTCCCAGTGACTCTCTGTGTGTGTCAGGGTTTTACTCCAGCCCTGTAGAGCAGCTGACTCCACACTGTATTCAGGCCCTCCTCTCCTTACCTCCCAGTGACTCTCTGTGTGTGTCAGGGTTTTACTCCAGCCCTGTAGAGCAGCTGACTCCACACTGTATTCAGGCCCTCCTCTCCTTACCTCCCAGTGACTCTCTGTGTGTGTCAGGGTTTTACTCCAGCCCTGTAGAGCAGCTGACTCCACACTGTATTCAGGCCCTCCTCTCCTTACCTCCCAGTGACTCTCTGTGTGTGTCAGGGTTTTACTCCAGCCCTGTAGAGCAGCTGACTCCACACTGTATTCAGGCCCTCCTCTCCTTACCTCCCAGTGACTCTCTGTGTGTCAGGGTTTTACTCCAGCCCTGTAGAGCAGCTGACTCCACACTGTATTCAGGCCCTCCTCTCCTTACCTCCCAGTGACTCTCTGTGTGTGTCAGGGTTTTACTCCAGCCCTGTAGAGCAGCTGACTCCACACTGTATTCAGGCCCTCCTCTCCTCACCTCCCAGTGACATGAAATACTGTACTGAAGAGTCTATGACACACTGTACTGAAGAGTCTATGACACACTGTACTGAAGAGTCTATGACACACTGTACTGAAGAGTCTATGACACACTGTACTGAAGAGTCTATGACACACTGTACTGAAGAGTCTATGACACACTGTACTGAAGAGTCTATGACACACTGTACTGAAGAGTCTATGACACACTGTACTGAAGAGTCTATGACACACTGTACTGAAGAGTCTATGACACACTGTACTGAAGAGTCTATGACACACTGTACTGAAGAGTCTATGACACACTGTACTGAAGAGTCTATGACAATGTAGCCTGCACTGACACACATACTGTATAACCGGAGTACTGTCTATGGCACGTCTCTCCTCCAACCCTGTTCCT
>NW_025533740.1:300000-337500 GCF_020615455.1 Coregonus clupeaformis | reverse complement strand
GTCCTCTGCTTTAGACCCTGGCTGTGTACAATACCTAGCAAGCAGCTTGTCTGGGAGCTCCAGAGTTTGATTGACTGTGTGACTGACTCCACCACTGCCTTGCAGGCAGGGTTTTCCCTCTGTTTTAACCCTTTAAAGCCTGATGTGACATATACAGTGGCTTGCGAAAGTATTCCCCCTTGGCATTTTTCCTATTTTGTTGCCTTACAACCTGGAATTAAAATGGATTTTGGGGGGGTTTGTATAATTTGATTTACACAACATGCCTACCACTTTGAAGATGAAAAATATGTTTTATTATGAAACAAAACAAGAAAGAAGACAAAAAAACAGAAAACTTGAGCGTGCATAACTATTCACCCCCCCCAAAGTCTCCTTTTGCAGCAATTACAGCTGCATGTATCTTGGGGTATGTCTCTATAAGCTTGGCACATCTAGCCACTGGGATTTTTGCCCATTCTTCAAGGCAAAACTGCTCCAGCTCCTTCAAGTTGGATGGGTTCCGCTGGTGTACAGCAATCTTTAAGTCATACCACAGATTCTCAATTGGATTGAGGTCTGGGCTTTGACTAGGCCATTCCAAGACATTTAAATGTTTTCCCTTTAACCACTTGAGTGTTGCTTTAGCAGTATGCTTAGGGTCATTGTCCTGCTGGAAGGTGAACCTCTGTCCCACTCTCAAATCTCTGGAAGACTGAAACAGTTTTCCCTCAAGAATTTCCCTGTATTTAGCGCCATCCATCATTCATTCAATTCTGACCAGTTTCCCAGTCCCTGCTGATAAAAAACAAACGTGTTTGCTTATTTTTTTCTTTAAGCAATTACTTTTTTCTGGCCACTCTTCCATACAGCCCAGCTCTGTGGAGTGTACGGCTTAAAGTGGTCCTATGGACAGATACTCCAATCTCCGCTCTGGAGCTTTGCAGCTCCTTCAGGGTTATCTTTGATCTCTGATTAATGCCCTCCTTGCCTGGTCCGTGAGTTTTGGTGGGTGGCCCTCTCTTGGCAGGTTTGTTGTGGTGCCATATTCTTAAAAAAAAAATAATTGTGCTCTGTGGGATGTTCAATGTTTCAGATATGTTTTTATAACCTAACCCTGATCTGTACTTCTCCACAACTTTGTCCCTGACCTGTTTGGATTCATGGTGCCGCTTGCTTGGTGGTGTTGCAGACTCTGGGGCCTTTCAGAACAGGTGTATACAGTGGGGGAAAAAAGTATTTAGTCAGCCACCAATTGTGCAAGTTCTCCCACTTAAAAAGATGAGAGAGGCCTGTAATTTTCATCATAGGTACACATCAACTATGACAGACAAATTGAGAGAAAAAAAATCCAGAAAATCACATTGTAGGATTTTTAATGAATTTATTTGCAAATTATGGTGGAAAATAAGTATTTGGTCACCTACAAACAAGCAAGATTTCTGGCTCTCACAGACCTGTAACTTCTTCTTTAAGAGGCTCCTCTGTCCTCCACTCGTTACCTGTATTAATGGCACCTGTTTGAACTTGTTATCAGTATAAAAGACACCTGTCCACAACCTCAAACAGTCACACTCCAAAGTCCACTATGGCCAAGACCAAAGAGCTGTCAAAGGACACCAGAAACAAAATTGTAGACCTGCACCAGGCTGGGAAGACTGAATCTGCAATAGGTAAGCAGCTTGGTTTGAAGAAATCAACTGTGGGAGCAATTATTAGGAAATGGAAGACATACAAGACCACTGATAATCTCCCTCGATCTGGGGCTCCACGCAAGATCTCACCCCGTGGGGTCAAAATGATCACAAGAACGGTGAGCAAAAATCCCAGAACCACACGGGGGGACCTAGTGAATGACCTGCAGAGAGCTGGGACCAAAGTAACAAAGCCTACCATCAGTAACACACTACGCCGCCAGGGACTCAAATCCTGCAGTGCCAGACGTGTCCCCCTGCTTAAGCCAGTACATGTCCAGGCCCGTCTGAAGTTTGCTAGAGTGCATTTGGATGATCCAGAAGAGGATTGGGAGAATGTCAGATGAAACCAAAATAGAACTTTTTGGTAAAAACTCAACTCGTCGTGTTTGGAGGACAAAGAATGCTGAGTTGCATCCAAAGAACACCATACCTACTGTGAACAATGGGGGTGGAAACATCATGCTTTGGGGCTGTTTTTCTGCAAAGGGACCAGGACGACTGATCCGTGTAAAGGAAAGAATGAATGGGGCCATGTATCGTGAGATTTTGAGTGAAAACCTCCTTCCATCAGCAAGGGCATTGAAGATGAAACGTGGCTGGGTCTTTCAGCATGACAATGATCCCAAACACCCCGCCCCGGGCAACGAAGGAGTGGCTTCGTAAGAAGCATTTCAAGGTCCTGGAGTGTCCTAGCCAGTCTCCAGATCTCAACCCCATAGAAGATCTTTGGAGGGAGTTGAAAGTCTGTGTTGCCCAGCGACAGCCCCAAAACATCACTGCTCTAGAGGAGATCTGCATGGAGGAATGGACCAAAATACCAGCAACAGTGTGTGAAAACCTTGTGAAGACTTACAGAAAACGTTTGACCTGTGTCATTGCCAACAAAGGGTATTGAGAAACTTTTGTTAATTGACCAAATACTTATTTTCCACCATAATTTGCAAATAAATTCATTAAAAATCCTACAATGTGATTTTCTGGATTTTTTCCCTCATTTTGTCTGTCATAGTTGACATGTACCCATGATGAAAATTACAGGCCTCTCTCATCTTTTTAAGTGGGAGAACTTGCACAATTGGTGGCTGACTAAATACTTTTTTTCCCCACTGTATATACTGAGATCATGTGACAGATCATGTGACACTTAGATTGCACACAGGTGGACTTTATTGAACTAATTATGTGACTTCTGAAGGTAATTGGTTGCACCAGATCTTATTTAGGGGCTTCATAGCAAAGGGGGTGAATACATACATACAATACCACTTTTCCGCTATTTATTTTTTAGATTTCTTTTAAACAAGTTATTTTTTTCATTTCACTTCACAAATTTGGACTATTTTGTGTATGTCCGTTACATGAAATCCAAATTAAAATCAATTTAAATTACAGGTTGTAATGCAACAAAATAGGAAAAACGCCAAGGGGATGAATACTTTTGCAAGGCACTGTACACTGAGCACCTGCTCTTTCCATGACATAGACTGACCAGGTGAAAGCTATGATCCCTTATTGATGTCACTTGTTAAATCCACTTAAATCAGTTTAGATGAAGGGGAGACAGGTTAAATAATTATTTTCAAGCCTTGAGACAATTGAGACTTTGATTGTGTATGTGTGCCATTCAGTGGGGGAAGACAAAAATATTTAAGTGCCTTTGAACGAGGTATGGTAGTAGGTGCCAGGCACACTGGTTTGAGTGCGTCAACAACTGCAACGCTGCTGGGTTTCCTGTGTGTATCAAGAATGGTCCACCACCAAAACACTGGACACTGGAGAATTGGAAAAACACTGCCTGGTCTGATGAATCCCGGTTCCTGCTGTTTCACGATGATGGGAGGACTATGGTGTGGAGAAAACCACATGAGGACATGCATCCATCATGCCACGTGTCAACATTGCAGGCTGGTGTGATGGTGTGGGGTGTGGGGTGTGTTTTCATGGCACACATTGGGGCCCCTTGATAAAAATGGAGCAATCAGGTGCATCCCTTCATGGCAGCAGTGTCTCCATCTGAGAATTTATTTTTTTCAGCAGGATAATGCCACATGCCACAAGGCTAGGATTGTACAGGAATGATTCCATGAACATGCTATTGAATTCAGCTTACTGCAGTGGCCTGCCCAGTCACCAGATCTCAATACAATTGAGCATCTGTGGTGGACATCACCAATGGTAAAAACTCACATTTTGCTCCTCCGAATGGTCTCTTACGTTGTTAAAAGGTTTCTGAAATGCAATGCATGCTAAATAAGCCAGTGTGACTCCCGTGCTCACCAGGCAGGGTTTGATTTTCCCCCTGTTTTGGGCCTGTTTTAGGTTTTTGTTTGGTTGTGTCTGAAGGAGGAGCAGGGTTTGTCTAGTGTTTACTCCTACTGAAGGAGGAGCAGGGTTTGTCTAGTGTTTACTCCTACTGAAGGAGGAGCAGGGTTTGTCTAGTGTTTACTCCTACTGAAGGAGGAGCAGGGTTTGTCCAGTGTTTACTCCTACTGAAGGAGGAGCAGGGTTTGTCTAGTGTTTACTCCTACTGAAGGAGGAGCAGGGGTTTGTCTAGTGTTTACTCCTACTGAAGGAGGAGCAGGGTTTGTCCAGTGTTTACTCCTACTGAAGGAGGAGCAGGGATTGTCTAGTGTTTACTCCTACTGAAGGAGGAGAAGGGTTTGTCTAGTGTTTACTCCTACTGAAGGAGGAGCAGGGTTTGTCCAGTGTTTACTCCTACTGAAGGAGGAGCAGGGTTTGTCTAGTGTTTACTCCTACTGAAGGAGGAGCAGGGTTTGTCTAGTGTTTACTCCTACTGAAGGAGGAGCAGGGTTTGTCTAGTGTTTACTCCTACTGAAGGTGGAGCAGGGTTTGTCCAGTGTTTACTCTTACTGAAGGAGGAGCAGGGTTTGTCTAGTGTTTACTCCTACTGAAGGAGGAGCAGGGTTTGTCTAGTGTTTACTCCTACTGAAGGAGGAGCAGGGTTTGTCTAGTGTTTACTCCTACTGAAGGAGGAGCAGGGTTTGTCCAGTGTTTACTCATACTGAAGGAGGAGCAGGGTTTGTCCAGTGTTTACTCATACTGAAGGAGGAGCAGGGTTTGTCTAGTGTTTACTCCTACTGAAGGAGGAGCAGGGTTTGTCCAGTGTTTACTCATACTGAAGGAGGAGCAGGGTTTGTCTAGTGTTTACTCCTACTGAAGGAGGAGCAGGGTTTGTCCAGTGTTTACTCATACTGAAGGAGGAGCAGGGTTTGTCCAGTGTTTACTCCTACTGAAGGAGGAAGAGGGTTTGTCTAGTGTTTACTCATACTGAAGGAGGAGCAGGGTTTGTCCAGTGTTTACTCATACTGAAGGAGGAGCAGGGTTTGTCCAGTGTTTACTCCTACTGAAGGAGGAGCAGGGTTTGTCTAGTGTTTACTCCTACTGAAGGAGGAAGAGGGTTTGTCCAGTGTTTACTCATACTGAAGGAGGAGCAGGGTTTGTCTAGTGTTTACTCCTACTGAAGGAGGAGCAGGGTTTGTCTAGTGTGTTTACTCCTACTGAAGGAGGAGCAGGGTTTGTCCAGTGTTTACTCCTACTGAAGGAGGAGCAGGGTTTGTCCAGTGTTTACTCCTACTGAAGGAGGAGCAGGGTTTGTCCAGTGTTTACTCCTACTGAAGGAGGAGCAGGGTTTGTCCAGTGTTTACTCCTACTGAAGGAGGAGCAGGGTTTGTCCAGTGTTTACTCATACTGAAGGAGGAGCAGGGTTTGTCTAGTGTTTACTCCTACTGAAGGAGGAGCAGGGTTTGTCTAGTGTTTACTCCTACTGAAGGAGGAGCAGGGTTGGTCCAGTGTTTACTCCTACTGAAGGAGGAGCAGGGTTTGTCTAGTGTTTACTCCTACTGAAGGAGGAGCAGGGTTTGTCCAGTGTTTACTCCTACTGAAGGAGGAGCAGGGTTTGTCCAGTGTTTACTCCTACTGAAGGAGGAGCAGGGTTTGTCTAGTGTTTACTCCTACTGAAGGAGGAGCAGGGTTTGTCCAGTGTTTACTCCTACTGAAGGAGGAGCAGGGTTGGTCCAGTGTTTACTCCTACTGAAGGAGGAGCAGGGTTTGTCTAGTGTTTACTCCTACTGAAGGAGGAGCAGGGTTTGTCCAGTGTTTACTCCTACTGAAGGAGGAGCAGGGTTTGTCCAGTGTTTACTCTTACTGAAGGAGGAGCAGGGTTTGTCTAGTGTTTACTCATACTGAAGGAGGAGCAGGGTTTGTCCAGTGTTTACTCATACTGAAGGAGGAGCAGGGTTTGTCTAGTGTTTACTCCTACTGAAGGAGGAGCAGGGTTTGTCCAGTGTTTACTCATACTGAAGGAGGAGCAGGGTTTGTCCAGTGTTTACTTACACTGAAGGAGGAGCAGGGTTTGTCTAGTGTTTACTTACACTGAAGGAGGAGCAGGGTTTGTCTAGTGTTTACTCCTACTGAAGGAGGAGCAGGGTTTGTCTAGTGTTTACTCCTACTGAAGGAGGAGCAGGGTTTGTCCAGTGTTTACTCCTACTGAAGGAGGAGCAGGGTTTGTCTAGTGTTTACTCCTACTGAAGGAGGAGCAGGGTTTGTCCAGTGTTTACTCATACTGAAGGAGGAGCAGGGTTTGTCTAGTGTTTACTCCTACTGAAGGAGGAGCAGGGTTTGTCCAGTGTTTACTCATACTGAAGGAGGAGCAGGGTTTGTCCAGTGTTTACTCCTACTGAAGGAGGAGCAGGGTTTGTCTAGTGTTTACTCATACTGAAGGAGGAGCAGGGTTTGTCTAGTGTTTACTCCTACTGAAGGAGGAGCAGGGATTGTCTAGTGTTTACTCCTACTGAAGGAGGAGCAGGGTTTGTCTAGTGTTTACTCCTACTGAAGGAGGAGCAGGGTTTGTCCAGTGTTTACTCCTACTGAAGGAGGAGCAGGGTTTGTCTAGTGTTTACTCCTACTGAAGGAGGAGCAGGGTTTGTCTAGTGTTTACTCCTACTGAAGGAGGAGCAGGGTTTGTCTAGTGTTTACTCCTACTGAAGGAGGAGCAGGGTTTGTCTAGTGTTTACTCCTACTGAAGGAGGAGCAGGGTTTGTCCAGTGTTTACTCATACTGAAGGAGGAGCAGGGTTTGTCCAGTGTTTACTCATACTGAAGGAGGAGCAGGGTTTGTCTAGTGTTTACTCCTACTGAAGGAGGAGCAGGGTTTGTCTAGTGTTTACTCCTACTGAAGGAGGAGCAGGGTTTGTCCAGTGTTTACTCCTACTGAAGGAGGAGCAGGGTTTGTCCAGTGTTTACTCATACTGAAGGAGGAGCAGGGTTTGTCCAGTGTTTACTCCTACTGAAGGAGGAGCAGGGTTTGTCCAGTGTTTACTCTTACTGAAGGAGGAGCAGGGTTTGTCCAGTGTTTACTCCTACTGAAGGAGGAGCAGGGTTTGTCCAGTGTTTACTCCTACTGAAAGAGGAGCAGGGTTTGTCTAGTGTTTACTCCTACTGAAGGAGGAGCAGGGTTTGTCTAGTGTTTACTTACACTGAAGGAGGAGCAGGGTTTGTCCAGTGTTTACTCTTACCGAAGGAGGAGCAGGGTTTGTCCAGTGTTTACTCCTACTGAAGGAGGAGCAGGGTTTGTCCAGTGTTTACTCTTACCGAAGGAGGAGCAGGGTTTGTCCAGTGTTTACTCCTACTGAAGGAGGAGCAGGGTTTGTCCAGTGTTTACTCTTACCGAAGGAGGAGCAGGGTTTGTCCAGTGTTTACTCTTACCGAAGGAGGAGCAGGGTTTGTCCAGTGTTTACTCTTACTGAAGGAGGAGCAGGGTTTGTCCAGTGTTTACTCCTACTGAAGGAGGAGCAGGGTTTGTCCAGTGTTTACTCCTACTGAAGGAGGAGCAGGGTTTGTCCAGTGTTTACTCCTACTGAAGGAGGAGCAGGGTTTGTCTAGTGTTTACTCCTACTGAAGGAGGAGCAGGGTTTGTCTAGTGTTTACTCCTACTGAAGGAGGAGCAGGGTTTGTCCAGTGTTTACTCATACTGAAGGAGGAGCAGGGTTTGTCCAGTGTTTACTCCTACTGAAGGAGGAGCAGGGTTTGTCCAGTGTTTACTCCTACTGAAGGAGGAGCAGGGTTTGTCTAGTGTTTACTCCTACTGAAGGAGGAGCAGGGTTTGTCCAGTGTTTACTCCTACTGAAGGAGGAGCAGGGTTTGTCCAGTGTTTACTCATACTGAAGGAGGAGCAGGGTTTGTCCAGTGTTTACTCCTACTGAAGGAGGAGCAGGGTTTGTCTAGTGTTTACTCATACTGAAGGAGGAGCAGGGTTTGTCCAGTGTTTACTCATACTGAAGGAGGAGCAGGGTTTGTCCAGTGTTTACTCCTACTGAAGGAGGAGCAGGGTTTGTCTAGTGTTTACTCATACTGAAGGAGGAGCAGGGTTTGTCTAGTGTTTACTCCTACTGAAGGAGGAGCAGGGTTTGTCCAGTTTTTACTCCTACTGAAGGAGGAGCAGGGTTTGTCTAGTGTTTACTCCTACTGAAGGAGGAGCAGGGTTTGTCTAGTGTTTACTCCTACTGAAGGAGGAGCAGGGTTTGTCTAGTGTTTACTCCTACTGAAGGAGGAGCAGGGTTTGTCTAGTGTTTACTCATACTGAAGGAGGAGCAGGGTTTGTCTAGTGTTTACTTACACTGAAGGAGGAGCAGGGTTTGTCTAGTGTTTACTCATACTGAAGGAGGAGCAGGGTTTGTCTAGTGTTTACTCCTACTGAAGGAGGAGCAGGGTTTGTCCAGTGTTTACTCCTACTGAAGGAGGAGCAGGGTTTGTCTAGTGTTTACTCATACTGAAGGAGGAGCAGGGTTTGTCCAGTGTTTACTCCTACTGAAGGAGGAGCAGGGTTTGTCTAGTGTTTACTCCTACTGAAGGAGGAGCAGGGTTTGTCTAGTGTTTACTCATACTGAAGGAGGAGCAGGGTTTGTCTAGTGTTTACTCATACTGAAGGAGGAGCAGGGTTTGTCTAGTGTTTACTCCTACTGAAGGAGGAGCAGGGTTTGTCCAGTGTTTACTCATACTGAAGGAGGAGCAGGGTTTGTCCAGTGTTTACTCCTACTGAAGGAGGAGCAGGGTTTGTCTAGTGTTTACTCCTACTGAAGGAGGAGCAGGGTTTGTCTAGTGTTTACTCCTACTGAAGGAGGAGCAGGGTTTGTCCAGTGTTTACTCATACTGAAGGAGGAGCAGGGATTGTCTAGTGTTTACTCCTACTGAAGGAGGAGCAGGGTTTGTCCAGTGTTTACTCCTACTGAAGGAGGAGCAGGGTTTGTCTAGTGTTTACTCCTACTGAAGGAGGAGCAGGGTTTGTCCAGTGTTTACTCATACTGAAGGAGGAGCAGGGTTTGTCTAGTGTTTACTCCTACTGAAGGAGGAGCAGGGTTTGTCTAGTGTGTTTACTCCTACTGAAGGAGGAGCAGGGTTGGTCCAGTGTTTACTCCTACTGAAGGAGGAGCAGGGTTTGTCTAGTGTTTACTCCTACTGAAGGAGGAGCAGGGTTTGTCCAGTGTTTACTCCTACTGAAGGAGGAGCAGGGTTTGTCCAGTTTTTACTCCTACTGAAGGAGGAGCAGGGTTTGTCCAGTTTTTACTCATACTGAAGGAGGAGCAGGGTTTGTCTAGTGTGTTTACTCCTACTGAAGGAGGAGCAGGGTTGGTCCAGTGTTTACTCCTACTGAAGGAGGAGCAGGGTTTGTCTAGTGTTTACTCCTACTGAAGGAGGAGCAGGGTTTGTCTAGTGTTTACTCCTACTGAAGGAGGAGCAGGGTTTGTCCAGTGTTTACTCATACTGAAGGAGGAGCAGGGTTTGTCCAGTGTTTACTCATACTGAAGGAGGAGCAGGGTTTGTCCAGTGTTTACTCCTACTGAAGGAGGAGCAGGGTTTGTCCAGTGTTTACTCCTACTGAAGGAGGAGCAGGGTTTGTCCAGTGTTTACTCATACTGAAGGAGGAGCAGGGTTTGTCTAGTGTTTACTCCTACTGAAGGAGGAGCAGGGTTTGTCTAGTGTTTACTCCTACTGAAGGAGGAGCAGGGTTGGTCCAGTGTTTACTCCTACTGAAGGAGGAGCAGGGTTTGTCTAGTGTTTACTCCTACTGAAGGAGGAGCAGGGTTTGTCCAGTGTTTACTCCTACTGAAGGAGGAGCAGGGTTTGTCCAGTGTTTACTCCTACTGAAGGAGGAGCAGGGTTTGTCTAGTGTTTACTCCTACTGAAGGAGGAGCAGGGTTTGTCCAGTGTTTACTCCTACTGAAGGAGGAGCAGGGTTGGTCCAGTGTTTACTCCTACTGAAGGAGGAGCAGGGTTTGTCTAGTGTTTACTCCTACTGAAGGAGGAGCAGGGTTTGTCTAGTGTTTACTTACACTGAAGGAGGAGCAGGGTTTGTCTAGTGTTTACTTACACTGAAGGAGGAGCAGGGTTTGTCTAGTGTTTACTCATACTGAAGGAGGAGCAGGGTTTGTCCAGTGTTTACTCATACTGAAGGAGGAGCAGGGTTTGTCCAGTGTTTACTCATACTGAAGGAGGAGCAGGGTTTGTCTAGTGTTTACTCATACTGAAGGAGGAGCAGGGTTTGTCCAGTGTTTACTCCTACTGAAGGAGGAGCAGGGTTTGTCTAGTGTTTACTCCTACTGAAGGAGGAGCAGGGTTTGTCCAGTGTTTACTCATACTGAAGGAGGAGCAGGGTTTGTCCAGTGTTTACTCATACTGAAGGAGGAGCAGGGTTTGTCCAGTGTTTACTCATACTGAAGGAGGAGCAGGGTTTGTCCAGTGTTTACTCATACTGAAGGAGGAGCAGGGTTTGTCCAGTGTTTACTCATACTGAAGGAGGAGCAGGGTTTGTCTAGTGTTTACTCATACTGAAGGAGGAGCAGGGTTTGTCCAGTGTTTACTCCTACTGAAGGAGGAGCAGGGTTTGTCTAGTGTTTACTCCTACTGAAGGAGGAGCAGGGTTTGTCCAGTGTTTACTCATACTGAAGGAGGAGCAGGGTTTGTCCAGTGTTTACTCATACTGAAGGAGGAGCAGGGTTTGTCTAGTGTTTACTCATACTGAAGGAGGAGCAGGGTTTGTCCAGTGTTTACTCCTACTGAAGGAGGAGCAGGGTTTGTCTAGTGTTTACTCCTACTGAAGGAGGAGCAGGGTTTGTCCAGTGTTTACTCATACTGAAGGAGGAGCAGGGTTTGTCCAGTGTTTACTCCTACTGAAGGAGGAGCAGGGTTTGTCCAGTGTTTACTCCTACTGAAGGAGGAGCAGGGTTTGTCCAGTGTTTACTCATACTGAAGGAGGAGCAGGGTTTGTCTAGTGTTTACTCCTACTGAAGGAGGAGCAGGGTTTGTCCAGTGTTTACTCCTACTGAAGGAGGAGCAGGGTTTGTCTAGTGTTTACTCCTACTGAAGGAGGAGCAGGGTTTGTCCAGTGTTTACTCATACTGAAGGAGGAGCAGGGTTTGTCTAGTGTTTACTCCTACTGAAGGAGGAGCAGGGTTTGTCTAGTGTTTACTCCTACTGAAGGAGGAGCAGGGTTTGTCTAGTGTTTACTCCTACTGAAGGAGGAGCAGGGTTTGTCTAGTGTTTACTCCTACTGAAGGAGGAGCAGGGTTTGTCCAGTGTTTACTCCTACTGAAGGTGGAGCAGGGTTTGTCCAGTGTTTACTCCTACTGAAGGAGGAGCAGGGTTTGTCCAGTGTTTACTCCTACTGAAGGAGGAGCAGGGTTTGTCTAGTGTTTACTCCTACTGAAGGAGGAGCAGGGTTTGTCTAGTGTTTACTCCTACTGAAGGAGGAGCAGGGTTTGTCCAGTGTTTACTCATACTGAAGGAGGAGCAGGGTTTGTCCAGTGTTTACTTACACTGAAGGAGGAGCAGGGTTTGTCTAGTGTTTACTTACACTGAAGGAGGAGCAGGGTTTGTCTAGTGTTTACTCCTACTGAAGGAGGAGCAGGGTTTGTCCAGTGTTTACTCCTACTGAAGGAGGAGCAGGGTTTGTCTAGTGTTTACTCATACTGAAGGAGGAGCAGGGTTTGTCCAGTGTTTACTCATACTGAAGGAGGAGCAGGGTTTGTCCAGTGTTTACTCCTACTGAAGGAGGAGCAGGGTTTGTCCAGTGTTTACTCTTACCGAAGGAGGAGCAGGGTTTGTCCAGTGTTTACTCTTACTGAAGGAGGAGCAGGGTTTGTCCAGTGTTTACTCCTACTGAAGGAGGAGCAGGGTTTGTCCAGTGTTTACTCTTACCGAAGGAGGAGCAGGGTTTGTCCAGTGTTTACTCTTACTGAAGGAGGAGCAGGGTTTGTCCAGTGTTTACTCCTACTGAAGGAGGAGCAGGGGTTTGTCCAGTGTTTACTCCTACTGAAGGAGGAGCAGGGTTTGTCTAGTGTTTACTCCTACTGAAGGAGGAGCAGGGTTTGTCTAGTGTTTACTCCTACTGAAGGAGGAGCAGGGTTTGTCTAGTGTTTACTCCTACTGAAGGAGGAGCAGGGTTTGTCCAGTGTTTACTCATACTGAAGGAGGAGCAGGGTTTGTCCAGTGTTTACTCCTACTGAAGGAGGAGCAGGGTTTGTCCAGTGTTTACTCATACTGAAGGAGGAGCAGGGTTTGTCTAGTGTTTACTCATACTGAAGGAGGAGCAGGGTTTGTCCAGTGTTTACTCATACTGAAGGAGGAGCAGGGTTTGTCTAGTGTTTACTCCTACTGAAGGAGGAGCAGGGTTTGTCTAGTGTGTTTACTCCTACTGAAGGAGGAGCAGGGTTGGTCCAGTGTTTACTCCTACTGAAGGAGGAGCAGGGTTTGTCTAGTGTTTACTCCTACTGAAGGAGGAGCAGGGTTTGTCAAGTGTTTACTCATACTGAAGGAGGAGCAGGGTTGGTCCAGTGTTTACTCCTACTGAAGGAGGAGCAGGGTTTGTCCAGTGTTTACTCATACTGAAGGAGGAGCAGGGTTTGTCCAGTGTTTACTCCTACTGAAGGTGGAGCAGGATTTGTCTAGTGTTTACTCCTACTGAAGGAGGAGCAGGGTTTGTCTAGTGTTTACTCCTACTGAAGGAGGAGCAGGGTTTGTCCAGTGTTTACTCCTACTGAAGGAGGAGCAGGGATTGTCTAGTGTTTACTCCTACTGAAGGAGGAGCAGGGTTTGTCTAGTGTTTACTCCTACTGAAGGAGGAGCAGGGTTTGTCCAGTGTTTACTCCTACTGAAGGAGGAGCAGGGTTTGTCTAGTGTTTACTCCTACTGAAGGAGGAGCAGGGTTTGTCTAGTGTTTACTCCTACTGAAGGAGGAGCAGGGTTTGTCTAGTGTTTACTCCTACTGAAGGAGGAGCAGGGTTTGTCTAGTGTTTACTCCTACTGAAGGAGGAGCAGGGTTTGTCTAGTGTTTACTCATACTGAAGGAGGAGCAGGGTTGGTCCAGTGTTTACTCCTACTGAAGGAGGAGCAGGGTTTGTCCAGTGTTTACTCCTACTGAAGGAGGAGCAGGGTTTGTCCAGTGTTTACTCCTACTGAAGGAGGAGCAGGGTTTGTCCAGTGTTTACTCATACTGAAGGAGGAGCAGGGTTTGTCCAGTGTTTACTCCTACTGAAGGAGGAGCAGGGTTTGTCCAGTGTTTACTCCTACTGAAGGAGGAGCAGGGTTTGTCCAGTGTTTACTCCTACTGAAGGAGGAGCAGGGTTTGTCCAGTGTTTACTCATACTGAAGGAGGAGCAGGGTTTGTCCAGTGTTTACTCCTACTGAAGGAGGAGCAGGGTTTGTCCAGTGTTTACTCATACTGAAGGAGGAGCAGGGTTTGTCCAGTGTTTACTCATACTGAAGGAGGAGCAGGGTTTGTCCAGTGTTTACTCCTACTGAAGGAGGAGCAGGGTTGTCCAGTGTTTACTCCTACTGAAGGAGGAGCAGGGTTTGTCTAGTGTTTACTCCTACTGAAGGAGGAGCAGGGTTTGTCCAGTGTTTACTCATACTGAAGGAGGAGCAGGGTTTGTCCAGTGTTTACTCATACTGAAGGAGGAGCAGGGTTTGTCCAGTGTTTACTCCTACTGAAGGAGGAGCATTGTTTGTCCAGTGTTTACTCCTACTGAAGGAGGAGCAGGGTTTGTCTAGTGTTTACTCCTACTGAAGGAGGAGCAGGGTTTGTGTTATGTTTTAGCTGTAGGAGCAGCGTTTGTGTTATGTTTTAGCTGTAGGAGCAGGGTTTGTGTTATGTTTTAGCTGGAGGAGCAGGGTTTGTGTTATGTTTTAGCTGTAGGAGCAGGGTTTGTGTTATGTTTTAGCTGTAGGAGCAGGTTTTGTGTTATGTTTTAGCTGTAGGAGCAGGGTTTGTGTTATGTTTTAGCTGGAGGAGCAGGGTTTGTGTTATGTTTTAGCTGTAAGAGCAGGGTTTGTGTTATGTTTTAGCTGGAGGAGCAGGGTTTGTGTTATGTTTTAGCTGAAGGAGCAGGGTTTGTGTTATGTTTTAGCTGTAGGAGCAGGGTTTGTGTTATGTTTTAGCTGGAGGAGCAGGGTTTGTGTTATGTTTTAGCTGGAGGAGCAGGGTTTGTGTTATGTTTTAGCTGTAGGAGCAGCGTTTGTGTTATGTTTTAGCTGTAGGGGCAGGGTTTGTGTTATGTTTTAGCTGTAGGAGCAGGGTTTGTGTTATGTTTTAGCTGGAGGAGCAGGGTTTGTGTTATGTTTTAGCTGGAGGAGCAGGGTTTGTGTTATGTTTTAGCTGGAGGAGCAGGGTTTGTGTTATGTTTTAGCTGGAGGAGCAGGGTTTTTGTTATGTTTTAGCTGTAGGGGCAGGGTTTGTGTTATGTTTTAGCTGTAGGAGCAGGGTTTGTGTTATGTTTTAGCTGGAGGAGCAGGGTTTGTGTTATGTTTTAGCTGTATGAGCAGGGTTTGTGTTATGTTTTAGCTGTAGGAGCAGGGTTTGTGTTATGTTTTAGCTGGAGGAGCAGGGTTTGTGTTATGTTTTAGCTGAAGGAGCAGGGTTTGTGTTATGTTTTAGCTGTAGGAGCAGGGTTTGTGTTATGTTCTAGCTGTAGGAGCAGGGTTTGTGTTATGTTCTAGCTGTAAGAGCAGGGTTTGTGTTATGTTTTAGCTGGAGGAGCAGGGTTTGTGTTATGTTCTAGCTGTAGGAGCAGGGTTTGTGTTATGTTTTAGCTGGAGGAGCAGGGTTTGTGTTATGTTTTAGCTGGAGGAGCAGGGTTTGTGTTATGTTTTAGCTGGAGGAGCAGGGTTTGTGTTATGTTTTAGCTGGAGGAGCAGGGTTTGTGTTATGTTTTAGCTGTAGGAGCAGGGTTTGTGTTATGTTTTAGCTGTAGGAGCAGGGTTTGTGTTATGTTTTAGCTGTAGGAGCAGGGTTTGTGTTATGTTTTAGCTGGAGGAGCAGGGTTTGTGTTATGTTTTAGCTGTAGGAGCAGGGTTTGTGTTATGTTTTAGCTGGAGGAGCAGGGTTTGTGTTATGTTTTAGCTGTAGGAGCAGGGTTTGTGTTATGTTTTAGCTGGAGGAGCAGGGTTTGTGTTATGTTTTAGCTGTAGGAGCAGGGTTTGTGTTATGTTTTAGCTGGAGGAGCAGGGTTTGTGTTACGTTTTAGCTGGAGGAGCAGGGTTTGTGTTATGTTTTAGCTGAAGGAGCAGGGTTTGTGTTATGTTTTAGCTGGAGGAGCAGGGTTTGTGTTGGGTTTGTGTTATGTTTTAGCTGTAGGAGCAGGGTTTGTGTTATGTTTTAGCTGTAGGAGCAGGGTTTGTGTTATGTTTTAGCTGGAGGAGCAGGGTTTGTGTTGGGTTTGTGTTATGTTTTAGCTGTAGGAGCAGGGTTTGTGTTATGTTTTAGCTGTAGGAGCAGGGTTTGTGTTATGTTTTAGCTGGAGGAGCAGGGTTTGTGTTATGTTTTAGCTGTAGGAGCAGGGTTTGTGTTATGTTTTAGCTGGAGGTTTTCTTTAGCTCCATGTTTGGGTTCTGCCTTGGAGGAGTACTGAAGCAGCAACCTTGTATTTTTAACAGCTGGGCTGGGTGTTGGTTTAAAGCCTGTTTGGGACAGGAGATTGCTGGGTGTAGCCCTCTGGAGGTGGTGGGAAGGGCAGACAGACGTACAGTTGGGAATGGTGCAACGTCACGGTATTCACAGGCACAGCAGACTGTGAGAGGTTGGGAGGAGGGTTAGGGATAGTAGCAGACGGCTGTATTGGGAGAGAATGGAGGTTGGTGGAGAGGTTAGCTCATGGCAGCAGTACTGCAGGGATGCGGGGGGAGGGGTAGTTAGCTCACGGCAGGCAGTACTGCAGGGATGCGGGGGGAGGGGTAGTTAGCTCACGGCAGGCAGTACTGCAGGGATGCGGGGGGAGGGGTAGTTAGCTCACGGCAGGCAGTACTGCAGGGATGCGGGGGAAGGGGTAGTTAGCTCATGGCAGGAAGTACTGCAGGGATGCGGGGGGAGGGGTAGTTAGCTCATGGCAGCAGTACTGCAGGGATGCGGGGAGGGGTAGTTAGCTCATGGCAGCAGTACTGCAGGGATGCGGGGGGAGGGGTAGTTAGCTCATGGCAGCAGTACTGCAGGGATGCGGGGGGAGGGGTAGTTAGCTCACGGCAGGCAGTACTGCAGGGATGCGGGGGAGGGGTAGTTAGCTCACGGCAGGCAGTACTGCAGGGATGCGGGGGGAGGGGTAGTTAGCTCATGGCAGGAAGTACTGCAGGGATAATAATAATAATAATATGCCATTTAGCAGACCCTTTTATCCAAAGCGACTTACAGTTATGCGTGCATACATTTTTACGTATGGGTGGTCCCGGGGATCGAACCCACTACCTTGGCGTTACAAGCGCCGTGCTCTACCAGCTGAGCTACAGAGGACCAGAGGGATGCGGGGGGAGGGGTAGTTAGCTCACGGCAGGCAGTACTGCAGGGAGGCGGGGGGAGGGGTAGTTAGCTCACGGCAGGCAGTACTGCAGGGATGCGGGGGGAGGGGTAGTTAGCTCACGGCAGGCAGTACTGCAGGGATGCGGGGGGAGGGGTAGTTAGCTCACGGCAGGCAGTACTGCGGGGGGAGCGGTAGTTAGCTCACGGCAGGAAGTGGATCTTGAGAACGACTACAGAAATAGAAGGAAGAAAGGAGAAATACCACCATACTGCTCTCAGAGGAGAAGACTGGTACTGCATATCCTGCATCAGAGCTTAATATTAAGCCTGGCAGGGCATGTCACAAGACCTGTGCAAAGCGTACTGTTCACTTACAGCTGTGGGGTGTTCAACGTCACCTCACACGTCAGACAACCCTTGACCTTTTGAAAGTCACCTCTGACCCTGACAGGTTCTAATAGGACGGGGGGTCAAGGGTGGTGGCAATGGGGGGGCAGAGAGGGGAACAGTCTGACAACTTGATGGGAGACAGACACACTGAACAGGAAGGTACTCAGACACGGACAGACAGACAGACAGACACTCTGAACAGGAAGGTACTCAGACAGACAGACACAGACAGACAGGTGTTGTCTGTATTATTGCTAAACATACAGATGGAGCTTGAGTTTGAGTCCAGAAAGCCATTAACAGTAACATGTCGTGGTAGAGCCCTTATTGTGGATCACAATATGGATTTTCTTAGCATGCAATCTCCATAGGTCATTTACCCTGCCCTAAAACACCCTAACCCTCTGAGACAGATTTCACCCCAAAAAGGTGAAACTTTTGCATACTTATTGGGCAAAGAGGTAAATATTACCTGTACCGTCATTAACACTGAATTCTCACAGGGCTTTTGGCCCAGGGTGTGGGTGTGTGTGTGTGTGTGTGTGTGTGTGTGTGTGTGTGTGTGTGTGTGTGTGTGTGTGTGTGTGTGTGTGTGTGTGTGTGTGTGTGTGTGTGTGTGTGTGTGTGTGTGTGTGTGTGTGTGTGTGTGTGTGTGTGTGTGTGTGTGTGTGTGTGTGTGTGTGTGTGTGTGTGTGTGTGTGTGTGTGTGTGTGTGTGTGTCTGTGTCTGTGTGTGTGTGTGTGTGTGTGTGTGTGTGTGTGTGCTGCATGCATAAAGAGTTAAACGATCAGCACTATTCGATTTTTTTGCATAATAGCAGTGGGAGTAGATAGATTAAGGATCTATCCCAAATAGTACCCTATTCCTTTTCTAGTGCACTACTTTTGACTAGGGCTCATATGGCTCTGGTCAAAAGTAATGCACTATATAGGGAAAAGGGTGCTATTTGGGACGTTGACATGGAGTCCTCAGAGTCCCCCAGCTCCACTAAGGCCTCTGACCCATCTCTGCTGGGAGGAGAGGGTCAGGGCTTAGAGGTTAGGGCTCAGAGGTCAGGGGTTGACTAATCCATTGCTCAGCCAAGCAGGAAAGGACATAACCGAGGGTGTTTAAACGTTCCCAGACCAGAGCTTTAGTGGCGAAGGAACACAACGATGTGGGAATTCAGATATGAGGTCATTGTTTCAGCACTACCCACAGAGTTCTTAAACTACGGCAGGCAACATGGTTCAATAAGCCAATAAATCAACACTGTCTACATTTGAGTTTTTTCCAAATGCTGCCATCTTGGAGCCAGAATTGGGATCATGTATACTGTGCTAATGCCCATACAAAACAATTGTAATGGAGAGCAATGTACAATACAGGGAACTTAGCAAATTAGACATTTGTGGTAAGTACACGGGGGGGCCTCCATCTTTATTCATGTCCTCTATTGAATCAAGAGTGCTGGGAAGGGTTACTATACCTTTTTGTGATGAGTCTGCGTTGAGCCCTGTGTGGTTGGTTTAGATGATGTCAGCAGGAAGTTGTCATCAGTGCAAGCCCTCTAGGTATGTGACACACACACACAACTCCCTGCTGTATGTCAAAAATGTAAATGTAAATGTATGTCACTATAGAGACTTTGATGAGAGGGGAGTGCCTCATGCATCTCAGAGCCTGGTGATGTGTTGATGTAGAGAGAGAGAGAGAGAGAGAGAGAGAGAGACAGAGAGAGAGAGAGAGAGAGAGAGAGAGAGAGAGAGAGAGAGAGAGAGAGAGAGAGAGAGAGAGAGAGAGAGAGCAGAGAGAGAGACAGAGACGGAAGGGGAGGAGAGAGAGAGAGAGAGAGAGAGAGAGAGAGAGAGAGAGAGAGAGAGAGAGAGAGAGAGAGAGAGAGAGAGAGAGAGAGAGAGAGAGAGAGAGGCGTTTAGGATAATATTTTTTAGAGGAGGAGGTTCATGTGCCTTTACAACTCTGCCCCCAAAGACCTTTTACAAGGCCTACTTGGAGTTGAGCATGCTGTTGAGAATTCCCCTGCTGGTGACTCTAGCGAGTCAGCTCTAATTTAGCCAACCCCTCTTCTCTTGTGACTGAATCTCCCAGGGATGTTGTAGGGAGCTTTAGGGCGTGTCGTCCAACCTAACCCCATGTTGTAGGGCGTTTTAAGGCATGTCATCCAATCAAAGCCCGGCTCACATGTGTGTGAAAACCACCGAGATGAATGCGGGAATTTCTTCTGACACTTCTAGTGCTGTAAGAGATGTAGGAAGTCATGCCAGAAACACCACACCCCATCGTGGGTCTGTGGGGTTTACTTGTTCATATTCTGTCATCTGTTGGAGTCGTTTTGTACGGCACTCCTTCCCCTCATTCCTCTGTGTAGCTTTGATTCTTCTCCTTTAGCTGCTCCATGACGGTTCATTGTCACCACACAGGAAAACGTTATCTTCCCACAGGAACAGTTGAAGATGCTCTAGAGACAATTTCGTGAAATTGCTAGTCATCAAAGGCCCAGGCTGTATTGAGTTGTGAAGTTCATCAGTATGACATTTACTAAATCCACATGATTTAATCTGTGGATGCATCATTTTCCTACGAGGATGTTCAACTCAGTTATGTGTAACTCAGTTGATCTGCAGCCAGACGGTCTCCTCTCCTGTCCTCTAGTAATTCACTGTTGACCTTAGTGGGTAAGAGCGTTGTGCCAGTAACCGAAAGGTTGCTGATTCTAATCCCCGAGCCGACTAGGTGAAAAATCTGTCGGTGCCCTTAAGCAAGGCACTTAACCCTAATTGCTCATGTAAGTCGCTCTGGATAAGAGCGTCTGCTAAATGACTGAAATGTAAATGTAAATCTATCTATCTATCTATCTATCTATCTATCTATCTATCTATCTATCTATCTATCTATCTATCTATCTATCTATCTATCTATCTATCTATCTCATCTATCTACTCTATCTATCTACTCCTACTCACTCACTCACTCACTCACTCACTCACTCACTCACTCACTCACTCACTCACTCACTCACTCACTCACACACACACACACACACACACACACACACACACACACACACACACACACACACACACACACACACACACACACACACACACACACACACACACACACACACACACACAGAGGCAGAGACAAACAGACATATACAATATATTCCCCCCTCTCCATGCATGTGCAATGGGGTTGAATCATTGGATTAATGCAATTTATTAGCAAGCTCAATAATAGACTCCTTAAACCACTTTATAAACTGGGTGGTTCGAGCGCTGAATGCTGATTGGCTGACAGCCGTGGTGTATCACGGGCATGACAAAACATTTATATTTTACTTCTCTAATTACGTTGGTAACCAGTTTATAATAGCAATAAGGCACCTCGGGGGTTTGTGGTATATGGCCAATATATCACACCTAAGGGCTGTGTCCAGGCACTCCGTGATGCGTCGTGCATCAGCACGGCCATGGTATATTGGCCATATACCACAAACCCCCGAGGTGCCTTATTGCTTAAATATACTATGCATTTGACTTTGAAAATGTCCCAATGTTAGACCATTTCATGGTTGCCGTTCATAGAAAGACATGGGGACCCTCATACCCCACCCCATCCTACCCTCACACAGCTCCATAGAAAGACATGAGGGACCCTCTTACACCACCCCTTCCTACCATCACACAGCTCCACATAAAGACATGGGGACCCTCATACCCCATCCTACCCTCACACAGCTCCATAGAAAGACATGGGGGACCCCTCTTACCCCATCCTACCCTCACACAGCTCCATAGAAAGACATGAGGGACCCTCTTACACCACCCCTTCCTACCATCACACAGCTCCACAGAAAGACATGGGGGACCCTCATACCCCACCCCTTCCTACCATCACACAGCTCCACAGAAAGACATGGGGGACCCTCTTACCCCATCATACCATCACACAGCTCCATAGAAAGACATGGGGGACCCTCTTACCCCATCATATCATCACACAACTCCACAGAAAGACATGGGGGACCCTCTTACCCCATCATATCATCACACAGCTCCATAGAAAGACATGGGGGACCCTCTTACCCCATCATACCCTCACACAGCTCCATAGAAAGACATGGGGGACCCTCTTACCCCATCATACCCTCACACAGCTCCATAGAAAGACATGGGGGACCCTTTTACCCCATCCTACCCTCAGTAACTAGGTCACCAATATATATGCAGATGCTCTGTTGGATGAGGAGATATGAGAAGCCTAAATTAGATACAATTAAGAATATATACAACTTCCCTCTCTATGACTGCATCCCAAATGGCACCTTATTCCCTTTATAGTGCACTACTTTTGAATAAGGTGCTATTTGGGATGCACGCCATGTTCTGCTCGAAATGTGATTAAAACCACTTGGACGCGTTTAGATTTTTCCCCGTGCTGACTCGTAGAAAACATTGGAGGTAGTAGTATAACCGGTATAATATTTATGGCTATTTTACATTTACATTTTTAGTCATTTAGCAGACGCTCTTATCCAGAGCGACTTACAGGAGCAATTAGGGTTAAGTGCCTTGCTCAAGGGCACATCGACAGATTTTTCACCTAGTCGGCTCGGGGATTAGAACCAGCGACCTTTCGGTTATGACAGTTACAATGCAGTAGAATGATCAGTATAATGTTTATGGCCATGACAGTTACAGTGCGTTGACTACAGCTGAGAAGGGCAAACCTTTAAAGCTTGGCTATGATGTAGTATTTATGATGTACTTATTCAAACCACAGGAAAAGAGATTGGCTAGAGGTGATTGGATGAATATATGACCTTAGAAACAGAAGAGGAAAATACAGTTTTTTTTAGCTCAGTGTAAAATCCTTTCTGTTATTTAGTTTGGTTGATGTACACACTTTTCAGAGGTATTGTCTTGGAAAAACAGGGTTGGTAAGTGGCCTCCGTAACCAGGGGTCACTGGAGGGGACAAGGGCATAGAACAGCCTGGTAATGAAGTAAATGGACTTCACTACATCTTCCTCATCCTCCTCATTCTTCACTACACAGATCTGTGTTGAACATTTGACGGTGAAGAGGAAACAGAGCATATTTAGATTCAAATGCTTTCTTACATTCTTTGCTTCAGTGTATCTCAGATATGTAAAAAAAAACACCTGTAGCGTTCAAAACGTTTTATTATTGTTTATCAGTATGAGAAAATCATTACTGTTGTGAGCTAGGTACTATTTGTCCCTGCAGTATTTTCCAGTTAAATTCATTAGCGTCCAATATACTCTGACGTTCATTAATTCATACCTTTACCAAACTTCTTAGGGATAAACACTTTTTGCGAACCCTCCTTCCTTTCTCCTCCATCACCTCAGGAACCAGCCTTCCTTTCTCCTCCATCACCTCAGGAACCAGCCTTCCTTTCTCCTCCATCACCTCAGGAACCAGCCTTCCTTTCCCCTCCATCACCTCAGGAACCCTCCTTCCTTTCCCCTCCATCACCTCAGGAACCCTCCTTCCTTTCCCCTCCATCACCTCAGGAACCCTCCTTCCTTTCCCCTCCATCACCTCAGGAACCCTCCTTCCTTTCCCCTCCATCACCTCAGGAACCCTCCTTCCTTTCCCCTCCATCACCTCAGGAACCCTCCTTCCTTTCCCCTCCATCACCTCAGGAACCCTCCTTCCTTTCCCCTCCATCACCTCAGGAACCCTCCTTCCTTTCCCCTCCATCACCTCAGGAACCCTCCTTCCTTTCCCCTCCATCACCTCAGGATCCCTCCTTCCTTTCTCCTCCATCACCTCAGGAACCAGCCTTCCTTTCTCCTCCATCACCTCAGGAACCAGCCTTCCTTTCTCCTCCATCACCTCAGGAACCAGCCTTCCTTTCTCCTCCATCACCTCAGGAACCAGCCTTCCTTTCTCCTCCATCACCTCAGGAACCAGCCTTCCTTTCTCCTCCATCACCTCAGGAACCAGCCTTCCTTTCTCCTCCATCACCTCAGGAACCAGCCTTCCTTTCTCCTCCATCACCTCAGGAACCAGCCTTCCTTTCTCCTCCATCACCTCAGGAACCAGCCTTCCTTTCCCCTCCATCACCTCAGGAACCCTCCTTCCTTTCCCCTCCATCACCTCAGGAACCCTCCTTCCTTTCCCCTCCATCGCCTCAGGAACCCTCCTTCCTTTCCCCTCCATCACCTCAGGAACCCTCCTTCCTTTCCCCTCCATCACCTCAGGAACCCTCCTTCCTTTCCCCTCCATCACCTCAGGATCCCTCCTTCCTTTCCCCTCCATCACCTCAGGAACCCTCCTTCCTTTCCCCTCCATCACCTCAGGAACCAGCCTTCCTTTCTCCTCCATCACCTCAGGAACCAGCCTTCCTTTCTCCTCCATCACCTCAGGAACCAGCCTTCCTTTCCCCTCCATCGCCTCAGGAACCCTCCATCCTTTCCCCTCCATCACCTCAGGAACCCTCCATCCTTTCCCCTCCATCGCCTCAGGAACCCTCCTTCCTTTCCCCTCCATCACCTCAGGAACCCTCCTTCCTTTCCCCTCCATCACCTCAGGAACCCTCCTTCCTTTCCCCTCCATCACCTCAGGATCCCTCCTTCCTTTCCCCTCCATCACCTCAGGAACCCTCCTTCCTTTCCCCTCCATCACCTCAGGAACCAGCCTTCCTTTCCCCTCCATCACCTCAGGAACCCTCCTTCCTTTCCCCTCCATCACCTCAGGAACCCTCCTTCCTTTCCCCTCCATCACCTCAGGAACCAGCCTTCCTTTCCCCTCCATTGCCTCAGGAACCCTCCTTCCTTTCCCCTCCATCACCTCAGGAACCCTCCTTCCTTTCCCCACCATCACCTCAGGAACCATACTTCCTTTCCCCTCCATCACCTCAGGAACCCTCCTTCCTTTCCCCTCCATCACCTCAGGAACCCTCCTTCCTTTCCCCTCCATCACCTCAGGAACCAGCCTTCCTTTCCCCTCCATCGCCTCAGGAACCCTCCATCCTTTCCCCTCCATCACCTCAGGAACCCTCCTTCCTTTCCCCTCCATCACCTCAGGAACCCTCCTTCCTTTCCCCTCCATCACCTCAGAAACCCTCCTTCCTTTCCCCTCCATCACCTCAGGAACCAGTCTTCCTTTCCCCTCCATCGTCTCAGGAACCCTCCTTCCTTTCCCTCCATCACCTCAGGAACCCTCCTTCCTTTCCCCTCCATCACCTCAGGAACCAGCCTTCCTTTCCCCTCCATCACCTCAGGAACCCTCCTTCCTTTCCCCTCCATCACCTCATAAACCCTCCTTCCTTTCCCCTCCATCACCTCAGGAACCAGTCTTCCTTTCCCCTCCATCACCTCAGGAACCATCCTTCCTTTCCCCTCCATCACCTCAGGAACCAGCCTTCCTTTCCCCTCCATCGCCTCAGGAACCCTCCTTCCTTTCCCCTCCATCACCTCAGGAACCCTCCTTCCTTTCCCCGTCCATCACCTTAGGGAACCCTCCTTCCTTTCCCTCCATCACCTCAGGAACCAGCCTTCCTTTCCCCTCCATCACCTCAGGAACAAGCCTTCCTTTCCCCTCCATCACCTCAGGAACCCTCCTTCCTTTCCCCTCCATCACCTCAGGAACCCTCCTTCCTTTCCCCTCCATCGCCTCAGGAACCCTCCTTCCTTTCCCCTCCATCACCTCAGGAACCCTCCTTCCTTTCCCCTCCATCACCTCAGGAACCCTTCTTCCTTTCTCCTCCATCACCTCAGGAACCCTCCTTCCTTTCCCCTCCATCACCTCAGGAACCCTCCTTCCTTTCCCCTCCATCACCTCAGGAACCAGCCTTCCTTTCCTCTCCATCACCTCAGGAACCAGCCTTCCTTTCCCCTCCATCACCTCAGGAACCCTCCTTCCTTTCCCCTCCATCACCTCAGGAACCAGCCTTCCTTTCCCCCTCCATCACCTCAGGAACCCTCCTTCCTTTCCCCTCCATCACCTCAGGAACCCTCCTTCCTTTCCCCTCCATCACCTCAGGAACCAGCCTTCCTTTCCCCTCCATCACCTCAGGAACCCTCCTTCCTTTCCCCTCCATCACCTCAGGAACCCTTCTTCCTTTCTCCTCCATCACCTCAGGAACCCTCCTTCCTTTCCCCTCCATCACCTCAGGAACCAGCCTTCCTTTCCCCTCCATCGCCTCAGGAACCCTCCTTCCTTTCCCCTCCATCACCTCAGGAACCAGCCTTCCTTTCCCCTCCATCACCTCAGGAACCCTCCTTCCTTTCCCCTCCATCAGCTCAGGAACCCTCCTTCCTTTCCCCTCCATCACCTCAGGAACCAGCCTTCCTTTCCCTCCATCACCTCAGGAACCAGCCTTCCTTTCCCCTCCTTCACCTCAGGAACCCTCCTTCCTTTCCCCTCCACCACCTCAGAAACCCTCCTTCCTTTCCCCTCCATCACCTCAGGAACCCTCCTTCCTTTCCCCTCCATCACCTCAGGAACCCTTCTTCCTTTCCCTCCATCACCTCAGGAACCCTCCTTCCTTTCCCCTCCATCACCTCAGGAACCCTCCTTCCTTTCCCCTCCATCACCTCAGGAACCCTCCTTCCTTTCCCCTCTATCACCTCAGAAACCCTCCTTCCTTTCCCCTCCATCACCTCAGGAACCAGCCTTCCTTTCCCCTCCATCACCTCAGGAACCCTCCTTCCCTTTCCCCTCCATCACCTCAGGAACCCTCCTTCCTTTCCCCTCCATCACCTCAGAAACCCTCCTTCCTTTCCCCTCCATCACCTCAGGAACCAGCCTTCCTTTCCCCTCCATCACCTCAGGAACCCTCCTTCCTTTCCCCTCCATCACCTCAGAAACCCTCCTTCCTTTCCCCTCCATCACCTCAGGAACCCTCCTTCCTTTCCCCTCCATCACCTCAGAAACCCTCCTTCCTTTCCCCTCCATCACCTCAGGAACCATCCTTCCTTTCCCCTCCATCACCTCAGGAACCAGCCTTCCTTTCCCCTCCATCACCTCAGGAACCAGCCTTCCTTTCCCCTCCATCACCTCAGGAACCAGCCTTCCTTTCCCCTCCATCACCTCAGGAACCAGCCTTCCTTTCCCCTCCATCGCCTCAGGAAATAATACAGAACAACAACAAGAGAACAGATGAACAGTGGGAACCCATTGGTTTAAGGATTCATCACGTGAGATGTTTTCAATGAATAACAAATACAACGTTGACTTGTGTCTGTGGCCTAGAAGGCAGGACATGAATAATGCATTGTTATTTCTGGCTAGGCATTGAGACAGGGAGGGTGGCACACTCACACACACACACACACAGACACACACACACACACACACACACACACACACACACACACACACACAGACAGACAGACAGACAGGCAGACACACAGACACAGACAGACACACACACACACCCACACACGTCCTTTATGGAGACAGCCAGGGGAGGATGGTGTTAGTTCAGTGGTGTGTGTTTCAGTACAGTGGTGTGTTGTGCTGCTGGCAGAGGGGAGGAGGGAGAGGAGGTGCATGGCCCTTCCAGCATGATGATGTTGACAGTGTTTTTCCTGTTTGATCTCTGTTTCCCTCCACTCCCAACCTACTGTGTTGTAATCACTAACTCAACAAAACAATCCCACGTCCCCCTAGGGTGGAGTCTGGAGAAAACATACACACCAGTGATCACTGCTCCTGTCACTCTGTTCCTTTCGCATTGTCTCTGTAAATCATTTATCAAGGGAGAAAGATATGGAATATGCAAATAATGTAAAGGTCCAAAAGGTGGATTAGTGTTTTCTGTTTCATCTGTCGGGAAAGCGGCAAGTTAAAATCCAATAGGTATTGTTAGGGGGAGGAAAGAATGTGTTGTTGAGGTTGTGAAATCTGCAGGCTTTCAGATTCTCCATCACCAGCTGTCATCACTAGGCCTCCCATGTCTGATAAGAGTGACAGCATCTGATGTTGTTAAAGCTTACATTTAGAGATATCCCAGACATGGTTTTTTAACTTGATTATAAAGTGTGTTTGCTACGCTATGGCTCTCAAGTACTAGTGCCTAGAGGTGGAGCTCCAGGCTTTTGGAGAAATTGTAAATTAGGTTTGAGATTTTCCCATTTGTTTAGCTCAATAATTTCAGTTAGCAGTATGAAAACAGTTTACTGTAGCTAATATGTTCAGATGAAGGTTGCTATGTGACCATATGGTTGCTATGCGGCCATATGGTTGCTATGTGGCAACAAGAAACATGCATGATAACCCTGTCATCAAATAATATTGTAAATTCATATTCACTGATATAAAAATACACTTGTCACACGGACAATTTGGTGTGACTGAAGGAAGGCGTGTGGCAATTTATCCAGGATTGAATTGTTCTGTGGTCGTGATATGCTAATGTAACATTCATGTATTCCTGAGGGCGGTATCCTCCCATAAACAGGGAGGAGATCTCCCTGTGTGTGTGTGTGTGTTGTGTGTGTGTGTGTTCTGTGTGTGTGTGTGTGTGTGTGTGTGTGTGTGTTGTGTGTGTGTGTGTGTGTGTGTGTTGTGTGTGTGTGTGTGTGTGTTCTGTGTGTGTGTGTGTGTTGTGTGTGTGTGTGTGTGTGTGTGTGCGTCCTCCGCTTAACTGTCTGTGTGTAAGATTTGGTCTCAGGCAGGCATCAAGTCCATCACTGGGTATGTTTTCACTTTAACCCATGCCAGATCCCTCAGAAAATGTGTTTTAAAATAGGATAGCTAAAAGTGAATAATTGATGAACAAAGTTTTTAAATATAATTAAATATTAATATATTGTTGGATGTTGGAGTAACATCAACAAAGAGTTTGAACTTGGCAGTGGCAGGCTTAACCCCCCCACCCCCACCCCCCACGCCCCCACCTGCTCTGAAATATGCTGTGTGGAATACAGATGAGAGATATGAGTGTTTGGGAATACATTTGGTCCTGCTGGTTTCAGAGTTACAGCTACAGGCTGGGAATCCTGCCTCTCTGTTTCCTGATCCACCTCCACTGAACAGTCAGAGATAGTCAGATGGTTGATCTACTCAGACAGTCAGTCTATAAATGAGTCAGTCTTCATCACAGACACTGATACAATACTTTTACTATACTGGCTGCATTTTACATTTACATTTACGTCATTTAGCAGACGCTCTTATCCAGAGCGACTTACAAATTGGTGCATTCACCTTATAGCAAGTGGGATAACCACTTTACAATATTATTTTTTTATTTTTTTGGGTGGGGTAAGGGAGGGGGTAGAAGGATTACTTTATCCTATCCCAGGTATTCCTTAAAGAGGTGGGGTTTCAAGTGTCTCCGGAAGGTGGTGAGTGACTCCGCTGTCCTGGCGTCGTGAGGGAGCTTGTTCCACCATTGGGGTGCCAGAGCAGCGAACAGTTTTGACTGGGCTGAGCGGGAACTGTGCTTCCGCAGAGGTAGGAGCCAGCAGGCCAGAGGTGGATGAAACGCAATGCCCTCGTTTGGGTGTAGGGACTGATCAGAGCCTGAAGGTACGGAGGTGCAGTTCCCCCTCACAGCTCCGTGGAAAGCACCATGGTCTTGTAGCAGATGCGAGCTTCAACTGGAAGCCAGTGGAGTGTGCGGAGGAGCGGGGTGACGTGAGAGAACTTGGGAAGGTTGAACACCAGACGGGCTGCGGCATTCTGGATGAGTTGTAGGGGTTTAATGGCACAGGAAGGGAGCCCAGCCAACAGCGAGTTGCAGTAATCCAGACGGGAGATGACAAGTGCCTGGATTAGGACCTGTGCCGCTTCCTGTGTAAGGCAGGGTCGTACTCTCCGAATGTTGTAGAGCACGAACCTACAGGATCGGGTCACCGCCTTGATGTTAGCGGAGAACGACAGGGTGTTGTCCAGGGTCACGCCAAGGCTCTTCGCACTCTGGGAGGAGGACACAACGGAGTTGCGAGATCATGGAACGGGCAGTCCTTCCCCGGGAGGAAGAGCAGCTCCGTCTTGCCGAGGTTCAGCTTGAGGTGGTGATCCGTCATCCACACTGATATGTCTGCCAGACATGCAGAGATGCGATTCGCCACCTGGTTATCAGAAGGGGGAAAGGAGAAGATTAGTTGTGTGTCGTCTGCGTAGCAATGATAGGAGAGGCCATGTGAGGATATGACAGAGCCAAGTGACTTGGTGTATAGCGAGAATAGGAGAGGGCCTAGAACTGAGCCCTGGGGGACACCAGTGGTGAGAGCACGTGGTGCGGAGACAGATTCTTGCCACGCCACTTGGTAGGAGCGACCGGTCAGGTAGGACGCAATCCAAGAGTGAGCCGCGCCGGAGATGCCCAACTCGGAGAGGGTGGAGAGGAGGATCTGATGGTTCACAGTATCAAAGGCAGCAGACAGGTCTAGAAGGACAAGAGCAGAGGAGAGAGAGTTAGCTTTAGCAGTGCGGAGAGCCTCCGTGACACAGTGAAGAGCAGTCTCAGTTGAATGACCAGTCTTGAAACCTGACTGGTTTGGATCAAGAAGGTCATTCTGAGAGAGATAGCAAGAGATTTGGCTAAAGACGGCACGCTCAAGAGTTTTGGAGAGAAAAAAAAGAAGGAATACTGGTCTGTAGTTGTTGACATCAGAGGGATCGAGTGTTGGTTTTTTGAGAAGGGGTGCAACTCTCGCTCTCTTGAAGACGGAAGGGACATAGCCAGCGGTCAAGGATGAGTTGATGAGCGAGGTGAGGTAAGGGAGAAGGTCAACGGAGATGGTCTGGAGAAGAGAGGAGGGGATAGGGTCAAGCGGGCAGGTTGTTGGGCGGCCGGCCGTCACAAGTCGCAAGATTTCATCTGGAGAGAGAGGGGAGAAAGAAGTCAAAGCATAGGGTAGGGCAGCGTGAACAGGACCAGCAGTGTCATTTGACTTAACAAACGAGGATCGGATGTCATCAACCTTCTTTTCAAAATGGTTGATGAAGTCATCCACAGAGAGGGAGGGGGGGGGGATTCAGCAGGGAGGAGAAGGTGGCAAAGAGCTTCCTAGGGTTAGAGGCAGATGCTTGGAATTTAGGGTGGTAGAAAGTGGTTTTAGCAGCAGAAACAGATGAAGAAAATGTAGAGAGGAGGGAGTGAAAAGATGCCAGGTCCGCAGGGAGTCTAGTTTTCCTCCATTTCCGCTCGGCTGCCCGGAGCCCTGTTCTGTGAGCTCGCAATGAGTCGTCAAGCCACGGAGCAGGAGGGGAGGACCGAGCTGGCCGGGAGGATAGGGGTCATAGAGAGTCAAAGGATGCAGAAAGGCAGGAGAGGAGGGTTGAGGAGGCAGAATCATGAGATTGGAGGGAGAAGGCTTGAGCAGAGGGAAGAGATGATAGGATGGAAGAGGAGAGAGTAGCGGGAGAGAGAGAGCGAAGGTTGCGACGGCGCATTACTATCTGAGTAGGGGCAGAGTGAGTAGTGTTGGAGGAGAGCGAGAGAGAAAAGGATACAAAGTAGTGGTCGGAGACATGGAGGGGAGTTGCAGTGAGATTAGTAGAAGAACAGCATCTAGTAAAGATGAGGTCAAGCGTATTGCCTGCCTTGTGAGTAGGGGGGGACGTTGAGAGGGTGAGGTCAAAAGAGGAGAGGAGTGGAAAGAAGGAGGCAGAGAGAAATGAGTCAAAGGTAGACATAGGGAGGTTGAAGTCACCCAGAACTGTGAGGGGTGAGCCATCCTCAGGAAAGGAACTTATCAAGGCGTCAAGCTCATTGATGAACTCTCCAAGGGAACCTGGAGGGCGATAAATGACAAGGATGTTAAGCTTGAATGGGCTAGTGACTGTGACAGCATGGAATTCAAATGAGGAGATAGACAGATGGGTCAGGGGAAAAATAGAGAATGTCCACTTGGGAGAGATGAGGATTCCTGTGCCACCACCCCGCTGACCAGATGCTCTCGGGGTATGCGAGAACACATGGTCAGACGAGGAGAGAGCAGTAGGAGTAGCAGTGTTTTCAGTGGTAATCCATGTTTCTGTCAGCGCCAAGAAGTCGAGGGACTGGAGGGTAGCATAGGCTGAGATGAACTCTGCCTTGTTGGCCGCAGAACGGCAGTTCCAGAGGCTGCCGGAGACCTGGAACTCCACGTGGGTCGTGCGTGCAGGGACCACCAGGTTAGAGAGGCAGCAGCCACGTGGTGTGAGGCGTTTGTATAGCCTGTGCGGAGAGGAGAGAACAGGGATAGACAGAGGCATAGTTGACAGGCTACAGAAAATGGCTACAATAATGCAAAGGAGATCGGAATGAAATGAACTAAACATCTGGGAAAGCGAGAGAGCGGGGCCTCCCTCACTTACGTTTCACTGAAACACCCAAATATAACTCTCCCAACTTCCCCCTCAGAAACTATAATTGTTGTAAACTACAGCGGTTCAATGTTTTCTAGGAATAGACTAACTTAGTTTATTCAGCTAGTTAACTTGGTACAGTATTCTTCAGTGAAAACCGTCCAGGGCACCTAGTCATATGACGCCACAGCCAACTAGCATGCCGGACTCCAACAACACGGTTTAGCACCAATACTCAACCACAACAAACCACCAGTGTGTCAACACGCCAAGCAGATCATTTGTGTCCGTGTCTCACGTTGTGGGTTAGTCCCGACAGCTTGAGCGAGTCTGTCGTCAACTTATTCAGCCAGTTAGTTAGCTAGAATAGTTAGCATACTAGCTAGCCATTGCTTTCTGCCAACGAAGAAACCCCTCCTCCCACGGCACGAACACACAGAGAGAGCCAAGGTAACGTTAACTAGTCACCCATGTTCCGAATTCCCTTGAACGACTCTGGCTACCAGTATGTAAAAACAAAACACAAATGTAGGTTATAACTTACCCCTAGCTGCTACTGTTAGCTAGCCAAGTGCAAAGCTAGCCACTGAATTGACTCAGCCAGTTCGCGTCTGTTCGCTAGGTCGTTCCAGCTATTGTTTAGTAGCTAAACCAGGTAGCAACAAGCTAGCTACATTTCGAGTACAGTAGCCACTTACTACTTAACGTTAACGCTTCAAACAATGAAAAACAGCTGAATGGTAGGCATTATTGTATGTAATTATTGTAGGCAGCTAGCTGGCGTAATTACAGGTACTCTCAGGCGTGAAACTATCCACAATTGCTAATAGTTACCAGTAGCTACCCGCTAGCTAGTCCAGGTAGTGGGTTAGCTAGCTTCGTTCTTCACCGGGCTCAGCCGAATACAATACTTACCTACAATAATTGCATACAACAACCCACGATAACTACCTACAATACCTAACTACAATCTAAATAAATAGTTTAAGCTTTACTCGACAAAGCTTAAACTATGTATATAAGCCATATAAGCCAAGCTTACCTCCCGCCAGAGAGAGACACAACCTCACCTGACGACGAACCCCTCTGCAATGCATCACAGACACTGATACAATACTCTAACTATACTGGCTGCTGCATATATACTGATACAATACTCTTACTATACTGGCTGCATCACAGACACTGATACAATACTCGTACTATACTGGCTGCTGCATATATACTGATACAATACTCTTACTATACTAGCTGCATCATAGACACTGATACAATACTCTTACTATACTGGCTGCATCATAGACACTGATACAATACTCTTACTATACTGGCTGCATCATAGACACTGATACAATACTCTTACTATACTGGCTGCTGCATATATACTGATACAATACTCTTACTATACTGGCTGCAGCATATATACTGATACAATACTCTTACTATACTGGCTGCATCATAGACACTGATACAATACTCTTACTATACTGGCTGCATCATAGACACTGATACAATACTCTTACTATACTGGCTGCAGCATATATACTGATACAATACTCTTACTATACTGGCTGCATCATATATACTGATACAATACTCTTACTATACTGGCTGCATCATAGACACTGATACAATACTCTTACTATACTGGCTGCTGCATATATACTGATACAATACTCTTACTATACTGGCTGCATCATAGACACTGAGAGATGTGGAGAGATGAGATGAGGAGGGAAGGGAAGGGAAGGGAAGGGAAGGGGAGGGAAGGGAAGGGAAGGGAAGGGAAGGGAAGGGGAGGGGAAGGAAGGGAAGGAAGGGAAGGGAAGGGAAGGGAAGGGAAGGGAAGGGAAGGGAAGGGAAGGGAAGGGAAGGGAAGGGAAGGGAAGGGGAGAGGAGGGAGGGGAGGGAGGGGAGGGGAGGGGAGGGGAGGGAGGGAGGAAAGTAAAGTGGATAACAGGAAGACTAGTAGAGTGTATACTGTATGTTTGCTTTACAGTTCTCCAATGTTGTGTCATTAAAACATAGCTTCCTAAGTTACAGTTCTCCAATGTTGTGTCATTAAAACATAGCTTCCTAAATTACAGTACTCCCATGTTGTGTCATTAAAACATAGCTTCCTAAATTACAGTTTCCAATGTTGTGTCATTAAAACATAGCTTCCTAAGTTACAGTTCTCCAATGTTGTGTCATTAAAATATAGTTTCCTAAGTTTAAGTGGTGGTGTTAGCAGAGTCTTAATATGAACACAGCCTTACCGAAAGCAATCAACAGAGACCTTTCAAAGCACTGTTTGCAGATATGCTGCAGTCTTTGACTAAGCTTTCAGTGGGAAGCGTTACATGGCTTCCTTATTGAGCTCTGAAGATCAGGTGAACTTTCACTGGGAAGCGTTACATGGCTTCCTTATTGAGCTCTGAAGAGCAGGTGATCTTTCACTGGGAAGCGTTACATGGCTTCCTTATTGAGCTCTGAAGAGCAGGTGATCTTTCACTGGGAATCGTTACATGGCTTCCTTATTGAGCTCTGAAGAGCAGATTAGTTTTATGGAAAGGGTAGATCTTATTTTGAGCATTGAGTGAATGCCTATAGATTCCATCATAATACAAGACACACATCAGGTGACAAAAAGAGGTTGGATGAGTCTCTTCATTAGAATACCATTACTTTACAAACATAAACTCATATTTAATGTTCCTGCCTTTTTGTCTGTTAGAATAAAACGGAATCTGATATCACTGCCCTTTAAACTCAACATCCAGGAGCTGTGTCGTCCCACCTACTCAGACCATAATGAAACTCAACAGAGAGAGAGAGGCGGGGGAAAATAGAGAGAGAGGAGGGGAAGAGAGAGAGAGAGAGGAGGGGAAGAGAGAGAGAGAGAGGAGGGGAAGAGAGAGAGAAGTGAGTGAGAAAGAAGAGGAAATTGGGACATCTTTCATGGGATTCTAATTGCGTTGCCGGGTGTTGTCAGAGCGTTGCCGGGTGTTGTTAGAGCGTTGGTGGCTGACAGCAGGTGAAAGCTGAGATGTGTTTTTTGGGGGAGAAGAATAATTTAAATGTTCCTCATCTGTGAATCAGTGAATATGAGCCCCTCTTGGCAATCAAGCCTCTCTCGGAGGAGGATGTTTGGCTGCTGCATGGTGACGTGGCGCTGTTACTGTTTTTACCCATCATTCCCTGTCCCTGTCAATCCTCTGTCAGTGTGACAGGTGTGTGTACCGTGTGTGTGTGTGTGTGTGTGTGTGTGTGTGTGTGTGTGTGTGTGTGTGTGTGTGTGTGTGTGTGTGTGTCAGGTAGTTATTGAGCTGTACGGGTACACAAGCAGACAGCCTGATTATTTATGGGAAAGATACTCAGATCAATCCTCCAACAGTCTCTTACCAGAGTCATTGTTGCCTTGGGAGGCCTGAGGAACTACAGTCTACTGCCATCTAGGACTGGGAAAACATTACATTATACTGCCTTCTAGGACTGGGAAAACATGACATTATACTGCCTTCTAGGACTGGGAAAACATTACATTATACTGCCTTCTAGGACTGGGAAAACATTACATTATACTGCCATCTAGGACTGGGAAAACATTACATTATACTGCCTTCTAGGACTGGGAAAACATTACATTATACTGCCTTCTAGGACTGGGAAAACATTACATTATACTGCCATCTAGGACTGGGAAAACATTACATTATACTGACTTCTAGGACTGGGAAAACATTACATTATACTGCCTTCTAGGACTGGGAAAACATTACATTATACTGCCATCTAGGACTGGGAAAACATTACATTATACTGCCTTCTAGGACTGGGAAAACATTACATTATACTGCCTTCTAGGACTGGGAAAACATTACATTATACTGCCTTCTAGGACTGGGAAAACATTACATTATACTGCCTTCTAGGACTGGGAAAACATTACATTATACTGCCTTCTAGGACTGGGAAAACATTACATTATACTGCCTTCTAGGACTGGGAAAACATTACATTATACTGCCTTCTAGGACTGGGAAAACATTACATTATACTGCCTTCTAGGACTGGGAAAACATTACATTATACTGCCTTCTAGGACTGGGAAAAACATTACATTATACTGCCTTCTAGGACTGGGAAAACATTACATTATACTGCCTTCTAGGACTGGGAAAACATTACATTATACTGCCTTCTAGGACTGGGAAAACATTACATTATACTGCCATCTAGGACTGGGAAAACATTACATTATACTGCCATCTAGGACTGGGAAAACATTACATTATACTGCCATTAGGACTGGGAAAACATTACATTATACTGCCATTAGGACTGGGAAAACATTACATTATACTGCCTTCTAGGACTGGGAAAACATTACATTATACTGCCATTAGGACTGGGAAAACATTACATTATACTGCCATTAGGACTGGGAAAACATTACATTATACTGCCTTCTAGGACTGGGGAAACATTACATTATACTGCCATTAGGACTGGGAAAACATGACATTATACTGCCATTAGGACTGGGAAAACATGACATTATACTGCCTTCTAGGACTGGGAAAACATGACATTATACTGCCATCTAGGACTGGGAAGACATGACATTATACTGCGATTAGGACCGGGAAAACATGACATTATACTGCCTTCTAGGACTGGGAAAACATTACATTATACTGCCATCTAGGACTGGGAAAACATTACATTATACTGCCATTAGGACTGGGAAAACATGACATTATACTGCAATTAGGACTGGGAAAACATGACATTATACTGCCATTAGGACTGGGAAAACACGACATTACACTGCCTTCTAGGACTGGGAAAACATGACATTATACTGCCATTAGGACTGGGAAAACATTACATTATACTGCCATCTAGGACTGGGAAAACATGACATTATACTGCCATTAGGACTGGGAAAACATGAAATGATACTGCCTTCTAGGACTGGGAAAACATTACATTATATTGCCATCTAGGACTGGGAAAACATTACATTATACTGCCATCTAGGACTGGGAAAACATTACATTATACTGCCTTCTAGGACTGGGAAAACATTACATTATACTGCCATCTAGGACTGGGAAAACATTACATTATACTGCCTTCTAGGACTGGGAAAACATGACATTATACTGCCATTAGGACTGGGAAAACATGACATTATACTGCCATCTAGGACTGGGAAAACATGAAATTATACTGCCTTCTAGGACTGGGAAAACATTACATTATATTACCATCTAGGACTGGGAAAACATTACATTATACTGCCATCTAGGACTGGGAAAACATTACATTATACTGCCTTCTAGGACTGGGAAAACATTACATTATACTGCCATTAGGACTGGGAAAACATTACATTATACTGCCATTAGGACTGGATATACATACATTATACTGCCTTCTAGGACTGGATAAACACTACAGTATACTGCCTTCTATGACTGGATAAAAATTACTGTATACTGCCTTCTAGGACTGGATAAACACAACAGTATACTGCCTTCTAGGACTGGAAAACATTTCATTATACTGCCTTCTAGGACTGGATAAACACTGCAGTATACTGCCTTCTAGGACTGGATAAACACTGCAGTATACTGCCTTCTAGGACTGGATAAACACTACAGTATACTGCGTTCTTGGACTGGATAAACACTGCAGTATACTGCCTTCTAGGACTGGATAAACACTGCAGTATACTGCCTTCTAGGACTGGATAAACACTGCAGTATACTGCCTTCTAGGACTGGATAAACACTACAGTATACTGCCTTCTAGGACTGGATAAACACTACAGTATACTGCCTTCTAGGACTGGATAAAAATTACAGTATACTGCCTTCTAGGACTGGATAAACACTACAGTATACTGCCTTCTAGGACTGGAAAACATTACATTATACTGCCTTCTAGGACTGGATAAACACTGCAGTATACTGCCTTCTAGGACTGGATAAACACTGCAGTATACTACCTTCTAGGACTTGATAAACACTACAGTATACTGCCTTCTAGGACTGGATAAAAATTACAGTATACTGCCTTCTAGGACTGGATAAACACTACAGTATACTGCCTTCTAGGACTGGAAAACATTACATTATACTGCCTTCTAGGACTGGATAAACACTGCAGTATACTGCCTTCTAGGACTGGATAAACACTACAGTATACTGCCTTCTAGGACTGGATAAACACTACAATATACTGCCTTCTAGGACTAGATAAACCCTACAGTATACTGCCTTCTAGGACTGGATAAACACTACAGTATACTGCCTTCTAGTACTGGATAAACACTACAGTATACTGCCTTCTAGGACTGGATAAACA